>NC_089249.1:37261981-37478445 GCF_963930625.1 Muntiacus reevesi | reverse complement strand
ACTTGAAGTCTCATACGTTTCATGTCAATTATTTTTGAAAAGCAACAACCCTGATAATCAGCAGCATAGCAACTAATGTAACAATGACATGATATTTTCCTCATCACACTGAAAAATTTCTAAAAATCTAACAAATCAGCAAAGATACAAAAAGTGCACTCTCACACATTCATGTACAAATGAAGTAAACAGGTAATATGAACAGCAACATGACATTAATTTAGTGAAGTTGAAATGCTCATTTCCTAATATCCAGAAACTCTGCTTTTTCATACACAGTGAAGAATGTTTTGCACAGGTACACTGGATATATTACTGTTCTGATTAAGTGCTGTCTCTTTGGTGAAAAACTGGAAACTTACTTATTCCTCCATAGAATATAAATGGGCAAATATTGACATATTTATATTACTATACAGAAACTAGTCAGAATATATTAAACTGTAATAAGTACATATATATTTATGTGTATGTGCATATATTTATTTCTAAAATATTTTCTGAAAGACACAAGTTGAAATAAAGAATACCATTTGTGTAATTTTTAGTGCAAAATATTGGAGAAGGCAATGGCACCCCACTCCAGTACTCTTGCCTGGAAAATCCAATGGATGGAGGAGCCTGGCAGGCTGCAGTCCATGGGGTCGCCAAGAGTCGGACACGACTGAGCGACTTCACTTTCACTTTTCACTTTCATGCATTGGAGAAGGAAATGGCAACCCACTCCAGTCTTCTTGCTTGGAGAATCCCAGGGATGGGGGAGCCCGGTGGGCTGCCGTCTAAGGGGTCACAGAGAGTCGGACACGACTGAAGCGACTTAGCAGCAGCAGCAGCAGTGCAAAATATGTATAATAGAACATGCATGGATGTAGATAGATACATGTATAAAAAATAAGATGAAAAAAATTGCACAGAAATTGTGAAAGATTATCTCTTAGAGTAGATGGGACATGGAGTGGGAGTGAAGTACTGACAAAGGTGAACTTTTAAATATTTTATTAATTCTTGAAGCATAAAATGCATCGTTTATTTATTCTTAATGATAGATATATATGTAAGCACCACTAGTGAGTTTTAGAACGTATGTATCAGGAAAATCAATTAAAAAACACATGGCAAAAGTTTAATTTTTTTTTGTAAAAGTGAAAGAGTAAAAGTTAATTCCTGATGCTTACAATAGGAATGATTGATTTTTAATGGCTTGTATTATCCTGTATATTTCAAATATTTTCAAATAAATTAAATAACAATATAGTTGATAAATATAAAATATATCAATAGGTTTCATAAGTCAAGACATTATTATTTTTCAAGTGAATAGTAACCTGTAAGTTCTACTTTGCCTCAGAAAAGATAGAAAATTATGTAGACTGCATCATTCAAAGACATTTTCAATAATGAAAGTGTGCTATGGTTAGAACAGTAGACGGACTTTTACAGATGGAGAAGAAAAAGCCATCTCAGGAATATTGAATGGAACAACTAAAGGGATTAAAGCTAGGTTACATATTCAGGTAGCAGTAAGTAGACTAATGAGAGGGACAGACAACAAAATCCAGATGAAACGGAAGGATGGATTGGGCCACAGTTGGTTGGTGAGAGCGTGTCAATTGCTCAGTAGTGTCTGACTCTTTGCGACCCCATGGACTGTAGTAGACCACACTCCTCTGTCCTGAATTGTCCAGGCAAGAAATAAGGGTAGCCATTCCCTTCTCCAGGGTATCTTCCTGACCCAGGGATCGAACCTGGGTTTCCTGCAATGCAGGCAGATTCTTTACCATCTGAGCCACCAGGGAATCCCCGCAGTTGGTCCATAAGCAATACCAAATAATAGAATATCATCAAAGCCCAGTAAGGTGCATAATCTGTGCCAGGGAGCAATTAACAGAAGGAATGAGGGATGACAGAAACGTTTCTCAGAATTAGTGTTCTTGGTAAAGGATCTAGATAAGGATTCATACGCAAGATAAAAACAAACAAAAATAAGACCTGATAGCGGGAGGGAAGGTGTTAGTATAGTTTGAAGATGATGGGGGAGTCTGTTTAACGTGGTATCTCTGACTTCAGACCCTGCCACTTACTTCATCAAAGAAACATGCAGTCTTATATTACCCTAATGGAAAATTATGCATTTTCTGTTGACTAATTCCTGATGCTTTTCATGTACTACAGCTTTCAGTTGGCCTAATTGGGAGCAGTACTTGGAATTAATTGTTTAGTTTCCAGAAGGAGCTAATAATAGAGGACTCCCTTACAATCCCACCAGATACACAGCATCACCTTTTTTTGGATTAAGACTGGCCTTTGACGTCATTGGCAGTAGTTCATTTTGCTTGCCCCATGATCTCTTCCATTCTACAGTATCACACAGTATTCACTTTTCATCACCTGGCACAATTTGTTTTAAAACGGCACATTTTCATTATATTTAAGTAGATAATCACGTGGGGAAATACAATCAAGAAGGTTTTTTTTTTTTTCTTTTTTGTTTAACTTATGTGGAACCCAAACATCAGAGTGATTAACATAAATAAGCTGTGCAAATGATTTTCAATGTTTGGTTTGGATATTTTGAGTAAGACGGCTATCTCCTGCATGGGATAACATTGATTGTCCTCAGTTAATGTCTTGTTTTGATCACTATCAACTTCAACTGCTTTACCTGACTGTGGAACACCATCCAGCAAGAAATACCCAACATGAAACTTCTTAAACCACTTTTGACACATTCAATCAGTCACAGTCTCTCCATAGACTGTACAAAAGTTATTTTGAGTTTCAGTTGTGATTTTACCTTTCTTGAAATAATAAAGCATAATGTGCTAAAATGTTGCTTTTTACTTCCATCTTCAATATTAAAATGGATATACAAATATTCATCAATTTTGGTTTTTTAAAAAATACACTTTGATATGACAGCTGCCACACAGTACAATCTAACAAAATTGTTTCAAATGAAGTTAAAGACAACTAAATCACAACCAACAAGCTACTAGAGCCACCTTTCAGAAAAGAATGAACAAACCTTTTGCCCAACCCAACATAAAAAAAACAAAAGCATCGTGAAGTATCTGGTACTGACATTATTGTGCAAACTAGGCCAGGGCTATTTACTTCTCATTGTGAGGGAAAAATCAGCTCCAATTTATTTAATATATTGTGATCAGGTTTTTGATACAGCTGAAAGCATTCTAAACTGCTATGCTTGTTATATAACCTAGAGGAGGTTATTTTAATTCTCTAAGTCTCAATTTCCTCATTACTTCATGTGTATATTGAATAATAAATGCTTGGTGCTTAGCTTTAGTGCTTAATTCGAAACATGCTTAACAAATGTTATTACTCATTGCAGTCATTATCAAAATAAGACACAGTTGTTAAATTTTTTAACAGCAAATCAGCAGATTTGTGGCTGATGGAGCCAATACTCCCTATATTGCTATGGGTTAGAAATATAGAGATGATCCCCAAATCAGCAACTTGACCAAGCCAAGAAGAATGGGTGAAGTGGCTGAGCCATTAAGATTTGATGGGTGTAAAAAAAAAAAAAAAAGAGATACAGAGATTTGATGGGTGTGGAAAAAGACAGGCCAGTAAAAAATTATTCATATAAATTTAAATATATTTTGACATAGAGTCAACACTCCCAAAGCAGTGGTGAACATATGCTCTGCTATGCACTACATAGAATGGGTTAATCTTACCTGGTCTGGATTGACTTCATTCATTTATCCATAGCTACCAACTCTTGAGCAATCTATGGAATCTGTTCATTGAGAAAAACAATGTTCTATAACCACAGATTCCTTGTTCTTCCATGAGTTGTATCAGTCTGTTAGCATTACTTAGTAATAATTGACTGTACGATTCGTATATGGGTTTGGTGAAATCTGTCATGAGAGCAGGGTGGGGCGGGGTAGCAGTGGGCCCAGAGGTGTAATTTCAATGGTTATGAAAGGTCAAAGAGTTAGAATTTGTCTCTGTAACCAGTTCCCTCTAAGGGATCGCAACCACAAGCCGAGGTTGGGCTTTGTGGTACTGAGGTAAGGGAGTAGCAGTTTGAGACCCAACACAATGCGCAACTTGGCCAGTGGAAATAGGACAAAGAACTCTGCACTAGACTCTCTAGACACTGTTAATGGATATTCTTCTACTGTTGCTCTACTGTACCCTGCACCATATGAAAGTTGTGCAATGAGTATAAACATTTCGAGTCCTGTGAGCTCTTTCAACAAACGCTTAAACATATGAATAGGTCCTAAACACATAGAGTCATATTTAAAAGATGCTATACTAAGAATTGTGTCATAATTATAGTTTGCATTGCTATAGTGCAGATAATATAATAAAATAATCACTCCTCTAATCACCCCACCAATACCTCTTAAAGGCTCTCTTCACACTTTTAGCTTTTTTAGGGGTAAAATTTATACCTTGAATTTCATTACACTATTTTTACATGCAACCCTAAAAAGTATTATTAGTTTTGTCTGGTTTTCAACTATGATAAATGAAATCATAAAGTGTGATTTATTTTCTGACATACTGTTTTCTGTTTAATATTATATATTTGAGCTTCAACCATGTTGTTGTTTTCAGCTATAGTTTATTCTTTTTAATATTTAAAAAATTCTTAAAGAGATGAGAATACCAGACCATCTTACTTGCCTTCTGAGAAACCTGTATGCCAGTCAAGAAGCAACAGTTAGAACCCAACATGGAACAATGGACTGGTTTCAAATTGGGAAAGGGAGTATGTCAAGGCTGTATTTTGTTACCCTGTTTATTTAACTTATATGCAGAGTATACTAGGCAAAATGTCAGGCTGGATGACACACAAACTGGAATCAAGATTGCCAGGAGAAATATCAATAACCTCACATATGCAGATGACACCACCCTTATGGCAGAAAGTGAAGAGGAACTAAAGAGTCTCTTGATGAGGGTGAAAGAGGAGAGTGAAAAAATGGCTTAAAACTCAACATTCAAAAAACTAAGATCATGGCATCTGGTCTCATCACTTCATGGCAAATAGATGGGGAAACAATGGAAACAGTGACAGACTTTATTTTGGGGGGATCCAAATTAACTGCAGATGGTGACTGCAGCCATAACATTAAAAGACGCTTGCTCCTTGGAAGAACAGCTATGACCAACCTAGACAGCATATTAAAAAGCAGAGACATTACTTTGCCAAAATAAGTCTGTCTAGTCAAAGCTGTGGTTTTTCCAGTAGTAATGTCACATGACTACATTTCCAGTAGTCACATCCATAATGTGAGAGTTGGACCATAAAGAAGGCTAAGTGCTAAAGAGTTGATGGTTTTGAACTGTGGTGTTGGAGAAGACTCTTGAGAGTCCCTTGGATTGCAAGGAAATCAAACCAAGCCAATCCTAAAGGAAATCAATCCTGAATATTCATTGGATGATGAAACACCAGTACTCTGACTACCTGAGGCAAAGAGCCAACTCATTAGCAAAAGCCCTGATGCTGGGAAAGATTGAAGGCAGGAGGAGAAGGGGACGGCAGAGAATGCAGTGGTTGGATGACATCACTGACTGAATGGCCATGACTTTGAGCAAGCTCCAGGAATTGGTGATGGACAGGGAAGCCTGGCATGCTGCAGTCCATGGGGTTGCAAAGAGTCGGACATGACTGAGCAACTGAACAAAAAGCACCATCATTTATCCATTCTCTTGCTAACTGACATTTGGCTTATTTCTAATATTTTATTATAAAAATAGTGTCACAATTAATATTCTTGTATTCCTGTATATGCTTCCCTGGTGGCTCAGACAGAGAATAATCTGCCAGAGATACCGAAGACCTGGGTTCTATTCCTGGGTAGGAAAGATTCCCTGGAGAAAGAAATGACAATCCACTCCAGTTTTCTTGCCTGGAAAATCCCATGGACAGAAGAGCCTGGAGGGCTATTATAATCCATGAGATTGCAAAGAATTGGACATGGCTGAGAGACTAACACTTATACATTCTTGTATATAACTCATGGTGGGACAGATGCAAAAGTTTTTCTAGGTGTATGCAGCAGGACGATTTCTGAGTTACAAGGTTCACATATTTCCAATGTTATGAGTTCATGTCATAACTCAAAGTTATCATAAAAATTTGAACTCTCAGCAAGTTTTTTTCTGGCAGTTAAAATAAATATTTGTAATTTCTGCAAAAAATAATTAAGTAGTGTATTTGTGGGACTCCCCCGGTGGCTCAGATGGTAAAGAATCTGCCTGTAATGCGGGAGTCCTGGGTTTGAGCCCTGGGTTAAGACGATCCCCTGGAAGAGGGTATGACAATCCATTTCGGTATTCTTGCCTGGAGAATCCCATGGACAGAGGAGCCTGGTAGGCTACAATCCATTGGGTCGCAAAGAGTCAGACACTACTGAGCATCTAAGCACACAGTGTATTTATAGTATAATATATCTTGAATGAAATATTGGGAATTTCTAGGAGATCATATATATGAGTACTTCTAGGTATGTGTTTCTGGGGAAAGAAATGGCAACTCATTCCAGTATTCTTGCCTTGAGAATTCCATGGAAAAAGAGGAGCCTGGCAGGCCACAGTCCACGTGATCACAAAGACATGGACACGACTGAGCACCTAAGCAGATATGTGTTCACATTCATACATTTGTATAGTTTAAGAATCAGTGAACTTTCAGATAAATTTGTAATATTTTAGATTAAAAATAGGATTTTTATGTTTAAATGCTGTTTCTCTGCCTTTTTAAAACCAGAAAATCATACTTTTTTTTTTGCTTTATTAGACATGCTAAGAAATTGAAGACTGACAGAAACTAGTAAATATGTCTGCTTTATGAAAACTTTATAGTAACCATAATGAGTTTTGTTACAGTAACCCTAATGGGTGTAATTATTTTAGGGCAATTGGATGATTGGCATAAATGGGGTTTTCTGATAAGTCACATCTTATGACTCAAAAATGCATTACTGTTCTGTATCAATTGACCAGAATCTGCATGAATGCCAACTCTGAAAAGTTATGGTTTAATAATAAATATCAGATACAGCATCAGGAAAATTAAATGATTTTCCTGTTTACATTTGAGATTTTGCCAGTTTCTAAATGTAATCCTGGGAAAATCAGGTGACTTTTCTGACCACCAGCTTCTTCAGCTGTAAGTTGCTAATCTTCACTATGTTGTTCTAATGGCTAAGCAAAAGAGTATGTAAGAAAATTTTTCATAAATACCAAAGCTGAGACCGAAAATTGTCAGGTGCTCCAGTCACTATTTTTATTTTAAGGTCAAGGTTCATTGGTATAAGTACTGTAAGATAATTTACCTAGTAGGAAAGTTTGTTTATAAAGGTAAAGGTATGGAAAACCCTGAGTATCATTGGAAAGGGTCAAAAAAAACCTGCAGAAAACTCAAAATCGTGTAGCAGAATTGGTTCAGGGATGATGTCATTTCCTCCCTCCGTATCCCAGATGCCCACATGTACATCTTTGATATAGAGGTATCATAGAGTGGATGTTGCTACTGATGCTGCCAATATCTTTCCCTGGGAAAATAAATGTAGTTGCTGTTGGCCCTGTAGGAGCCCCCACTTTTTTTTTAATCACTAGTTTCTGAATCAGTATCTAAGATGACTTCGGGGATTGGCGAATTACAGCTTAGGTGTTTGCATCATGCTCACTTTACCATCTGTGGTTCCCTGGGGGCTCAGATGGTAAAGAATCTGCCTGCAATGCGGGAGATCCCTAGGCCAGGAAGATCCCCTGGAGAAGTGAATTGCAACCTGCTCTAGTATTCTTGCCCGGGAATTCCACGGACAGAGGAGCCTGGAGGACTGCAGTCCATGGGGTCACAAAACAGTTAGACACAACTGAGTGACTAACACACACACATCATAGTCACAAGGAAGGATAGAAAAGTAAGTAGAATATCTGGAATAATAACTTCAATTAATGAATGTTAGATCAGAGGCTGGGTGGCCAAAAATACTGGGTAATGTCCATTTGCTTGTTTGTTTTTAATCCATTCAAAACTGTTGATGAAACAAAGGTGCAGAAAAGTTAAGTGATATGTATCTAAAGTCACAGAATTATCTTGGGGCAGACACACAAATTGAAACCTGCATGTGGCTTGACTTCAAAGAATATAACCATCAAACTATTCTAAATTATTTCAATGAAAGTAAGTCTGCTACGGTTTTGTTTTGCTTTTCCCCTTAATACCTGGGGACCAAGGAATAAATTGGATCTCTTACATCTTTACTGATGCTCTGGAAGCATTAATGATAAAGCTGATAAAAAAAAGAAAAACATGGTGTTTTGTCTGGTTCAGTACGGGTAAAGGTTCTCTGTATTTTAAACAGTGTGCTATGTTATAAATACTATATCTGTCATAAATCAAAAAGAATGAAAACTGTATTATGAAACTCATGTACTAAGATGCCAGGACAGATTTGTCCATTTAAGCAGCACATAAATCTGTCTACATTTCATTGACTTCTTTCCAAATATAAAGTGCTGCATAAATTCTTAATGATAACAACAGTGACCCAAGTTACTGTTGCCTAACGCCTTTCAGCTTTCAATGTTGATGGTGTAAGTTCAGTTCAGGGGAGACCAGTGCTCACACTATGGAAACCTCTATCACAATCAGTACTAATTTGCAGTCTAAACAGAAAGGCCAATATTTGACTAAAGAGGCTAAATTCCCTTCTTCCTTTGTGACTATTTCTACTAGCTTTGCATTACAAGCAAATGTTGAAGACAGTCACTCTACACAAATTCATATTTAAGCTTTAGATAAAGCATGACAGATCCAATTTGCATTGAGGGGGACATGTTGCATGTGGGAATGAGTTCATGTGTAAGAAGCAGAGAATCTAGTTTTGAGTACCAAGGCTGTTGCTTTTGTTTGTTTGTTTGTTTTGTAATCTTAGACAAGTCCCCTAAGCTTTGTGACCCTCAGTTGCTTCATCTGTGTAATGAGAACAATAATACCTAGTGAACAAATGTGTAATATCGCAAAGAGAATGAACAAGAAACCATGGTGCTATGGTGCTCTTCAGATGTAGGTTTTATTAATATTTAATTTTTATTGTTAATTTATTTGCCACACAATTTGGTAGCCAGGACCTAAAAGGTTACAAAAATTTAAGGAAATTAGTGACTGTTTCAATTCAAAGAAACATTAGTTTTTCCAGCTTTATTGATGTACAATTGACCAATAAAATTGTTACATATTTAAAGCTTACGTCATGTTGATTTGATATATGCATACATTGTGAAACGATTCTTCCATCTAGTTAATTAGCACATTCATTATCTCACATATATTTATTTATATATTTATGTTTTTATGTCAGGACAGTATTACTCTTTATTTGAGGGAAATGCTATGAGTCTTTTTGGCACTTATTTGGAAGTGAAAGTCGCTAAGTCATGTCCAACTCTTTGTGACCCCATGGACTATACAGTCCATGGAATTCTCCAGGCCAGAATACTGGAGTAGATAGCTTTTCCCTTCTCCAGGGGATCGTCCCAATCCAAGGATCGAACCCAGGTCTTCTGCATTGCAGGCAGATTCTTTACCAGCTGAGCCACAAGGGAAGCACAAGAATACTGGAGTGGGTAACCTATCCCATCTCCAGCGGTTCTTCCCAACCAAGGAATCAAACCAGAGTCTCTTGCACTGCAGGTGGATTCTGTACCAACTGAGTTATCGGTGTTAACAAATTATAAGTAACAGGTGGGCTGCTACCACTGAAAGGAAGGTGCTGCCCTTATTATTATGTAGAGTTTTGTAAAGCCAGTTTCTGTTTTCAGCATTGCCTAGAATATAATTCTTAAATTTATCTGCATATTGTATCAATTTCAATCAAAATTATATCTGAAACCTGTTTATTTTCTCCATCTTGTCTGCTTGCTTTTCTTCCTTCTCACTTTCTTTTATTTATATATTTGGCTGTGTCGAGTCTCAGTTGTGCCACACAGGATCTTTCAGTTGCAGCACGTGGGGTCTTCAGAGCAACACGCAAACTTTGAGTTATGGCATGTGGGATCTAGCTCCCTAACCAGGGGTCGAACTCAGATCCTCTGCATTAGGAGTGCAGAGCCTTAGCCACTTCCCTTAGCAAGGGAAGTCCCTACTTCTCATGTTCATTTGATGCATTCCTTACTCATCCATCTCTGAAGTCTTTTTTTAAAATTTCAAATCATGTGTCTTCCCCTGACTTAAAATTATTTAATAGTTTTTCATTTAAAATGAAATGTAAACACAATATATACACAATCATAAATATACATAATCTGACATCTGCCTCTTTCCACATTTATATTTTATGTCATTCTCTTTTCTCTGACTTCAATCATAAAGGTTGTCTTTTGTATCTTCGATTTGGTCAGCTCTTAACTGCCTCCAAGACTTTTGCCAGTCTTTATACAGTTGAAATACCTTTTGCCCTTTTCTCACAAAATTAGCACATCAAACTTCAATATTCAAGATACATGTCTGTCTGCTCTGCTCTTTAGAAAGAGCAATCTACCTAACTTCCTTCCCATTTTAATTAATTTATCTGCTAGATTGCTTTTGTTCTGGGTTCCCCCTAAAATGAGAGCTGCATGAAGGCAGAGGCCATGTCTATCAAGGTCACCAAAACATACTTTTAGCAAAAGACCTGGGATGTATCTCCTACTTCATCTGTATTTAAGGATGAATAGACCGTTGCCTGAATTGTTGGCTGTCTGAATGGATAATGTATTAAAACCTTCCCTCTCCTACTCCAAAATGAAAAAAAATAAATCTTTGTCAATTAAGATATCTATAATGCTCCTGGGAGTCTACATGTAAATTAGAATTTTATTTTAAAGCCATGATTTCCCACTATAATTTCATAAATTATTTATCATTTATTTTAAGTGATTTGGGTAAGCATCTGTTACTGACAATCAAAAAGTATCTATCTTCAGATTCTTGGTAAAAGACTTCATAGTATCTGGGAATCAGCAGGTTTGAAGAACATGGATTTCAATCATATACCCCACTCCTCAGTTCACAGCCTAGAGTTCTCTTTATGATATCTGAACCGTTGTTTTGTCATGCAAAATTCCATGACAAGGAATTCACTATTGCCCAAGTCCTTGCATTCTGTTTTTGAACAGCTCTGACTGCTGGAAACGTCTTCTGTTCATCTAAGTCAAAAACCTCAATTCTTTCCATTGATTTCTTGCAATTCTATATTTTTTTAGCCATAGCAATTAGGTTAATCTGTTTGACACATGAATCCTTCAAATATCCAAAGATGGACATATTGACTCTTCCTTAACCACTTCCAGCTAAACACTATCTTTTCCTTATGCTATTAACCTCCAAATAAATGTGGAAAATAAGTTTAAATTAACTTTTTTCATATTTCTGTAAAGAATCATAGAGTGAATATGACTTCCAATGAATTTCTGATATAAACTCATGATTATGATTAAATGGGTGACGTATTTTGCAAATAAATATTGAAAACTTCAATTTATAGACTTCAAATTTTTTAATGCATTATTTTGTGTGCTTTTGGCAAGTTTCCATATTTTTTGTCAAAGTAAGGCAGTTCTTTGTACTAGAGTTAGTAACAGACTATATAAACTATAATTGCAGTTGTCTCTCTCTCATGAATATGGTGAATAGAATTCACCCCTTATTCCCTATCTCATCTCTTCCCATATATATGCATATATATATATATATATATATATATATGTTTACTATGTACGTATTTACTATGTGCACTTTATAACTTTGGTTTCCTGTATTTTAGCATAATTCATTTACCCATTTATGGTTTAAAAATGTTAGTATTCTGCACATTAAACTTGAGGAAGAAAAGGGGGAGAAATGACTTTAAAGATTTTTCCACTATAGGAAAAAAATTATCTCTTTGCTAGTTACTTGTTTTAATAATTTTAGCCAAGACAATCCAGATATTAACTGTACATTTTTATAACATCATGATAAAACAAAGATCTAGAAAGTTTATGTGGACAGTTAAATAATTTTAAAGTATTATCTTTGTAAAATATTAGAAATCTAATTTGGTAATAACATTCTATATATTGTCCATGAAAATTTTCATTTGAGTTATGAAAGGTGATTATATGAAGACAACAGGACACAGAAATGCTCTTGGATTGGAAGGATTAATATAGTTTAAAAGTCTTTACTACCCAAAGGAATCTACAGATTTAATGCAATCCCTATCAAAATACCAAGGACATTTTTCACAAAAGTAGAACAAATAATCCTAAAACTCATATGGAACAATAAGATTCTGAATTGCTAAACCAATTTTGAGGAAAAAGAACAAAGTTGAAGGTGTAACCATCCCAGACTTCAGATTACAAAGTATTGAAACAGCATGTTCTTGGCACAAAAACAGACACATAGATAAATGAAACAGTAGATAGTACAGAAATGAAACAGCACACCTATGCTCAATCTATGGCAAGGAAGGGAAGAATGTACAGTGAAGAAAAGACAGCTTCTTCAATAACTGGTGCTGGCAAAACTGGATAGATATATGTGAAATAATGAGATTAGAACATTTCCTCACACAGTATTTATATAAATAAACTTGATATGGTTTAAAAATCTAAATATGACATCAGAAAGGATAAAAGCCCCAGAAGAGAACACAGGTAGAACACACTTTGACATAAATCAGAGCAATATTTTTTTGGATCTGTCTCCTAGGCCAAAATAAACAAAAGCAAAATTTTTTTAAAAGGGGGCCTAATTAAACTTAAAAGCTTTGCACAGCAAAGGAAACCATTCACAGAACAAAATGACAGCCTGCAGAATAGGAGAAAATATGATGTGACCAACAAGAGGTTAATATCCAAAATACACAAATAGCTCATTACAACTTAATACCAAAAAATCAAACCACCCAATCAAACAGTGGACAGAAAAACCTGAATAAACATTTTTTTTTCCCACAGACAACATAGAGATGAGTAACAGGCACATGAAAAAATGCTACTAATGTCTACCAATAGATGAACGGATGAAAAAGATGTGGTTTACACACACACACCCCACACGCAATGGAACATTGTTCAGCCATAAAAAATTATGAAATAATGCCATCTGAAGCAATGTGGATGAACCTAGAGCTTCTCATAGTAGATCAGACAGAGAAGGACAAATGTCATATGATAGCACTTCTATGTAGAATGTGAAAAAAATGATAAAAATGAACTTGTTTACAAAACAAAAACAGACTCACAAACACAAAAAATAACTTAAGTTGCCAAAAGGGAAAGATGGGGGGTGAATTGGGAATTTGGGATTAACAGATACATACTTTATATATATGAAAAGTGAAAGTGTTAGTTGCCCAATTGCATCTGACTCCCTATGACACCATGGATTGCAGCCCACAAGCTCCTCCGTCCATAGGATCTCCCAGGCAAGAATATTGGAGTGAGTTGCCATTTCCTTCAGAGTATTTTCTCAACCCAGGGATGGAAACTGCATCTCCTGCCTTTCCTGCTTGGCAGGTGGATTCTTTACTACTGAGTCACCTGGGAAGTCCCCTACCCCCATCCTGCCACGACACACACAGGTAAATCACTGCTGTACACCTGAAACTAATCAGTTCAGTTCAGTTCATTCACTTAGTCATGTCCGACTCTTTGCGACCCCATGGATCGCAGCACGCCAGGCCTCCCTGTCACCCTGAAACTAATAAAACATTGCAAATCAACTATACCTCAATTTTAAAAAACGTGTTCACTATAGATAATATACATGGATGCATGAGACAAGTGCTCGGGCCTGGTGCATTGGGAAGACCCAGAGGGATTGGGTAGAGAGGGAGGTGGGAGGGAGGATCGGGATGGGGAATACATGTAAATCCATGGTTGATTCATGTCAATGTATGACAAAACCCACTACAATGTTGTAAAGTAATTAGCCTCCAACTAGTAAAAATAAATGAAAAAAAAAAAACATATTCAACAATTATTAGAGAAGTGCAAGTCAAATTCACAATGGGATATCACCTCACAACTTTCAAAGTGGCTATCATCAAAAAGCCTACAATTAAAAATGTTGGAGAGGGTGTGGAGAAAGGGAAACCCTTGTATACTGTTGGTTTGAATGCAAGTTGGTGCAGCCACTATGAAAAATAGTAGTCAAAAAACTAAAAAATGAACTACCATATGATCCAGCAATTCTACTGCTGGTATATATCAGGAAAAACATGAAGTCTAATTTAAAAAGATATACAAAACAAAACAAAAATAATAAAAAGATATACACACCCCACAATAGCCAGTACATGGAAGCAACCCAAGTTGCTGTCCATCAACAGAGGAATGGACAAAGGAGATGTAGCATATATAGACTAGAACATTACTTAGCCATAAAAAATGAAACATTGCCATTTGTAGCATCATAGGCAGATGTAGAAAATATTATGCTTATTGAAATGTCAGACAGAAATATCAGTTATATCACCACAATATCATTTATATGTGGAATCTGAAAAATAATACAAATTAATTTATATGAAAAGCAGAAACAGACTCACAAACACGGAAAACAAACTTGCGGTTACCAAAAATGAAAGGAAAGGAGGAAGGAGAAATTAGGAGTAGGGAATTAACATCCCATGTTTATATGATGTATAAAATATCTAAGTAACAGTGATATACTGTATAGCACAGAGAATTACAGCCATTATCTTGTACTAATTTACAATGGACTATAATCTGCAAAATACTGAATCACTGTGATATACACCTGAAAATAATATAATGCTGCAAATCAACTATATCTCAATACAAAACAACAGAAAACTGTCGTAAATAAAAAAAAAAAAAAACAGAAATCAAGAGTTACATATATGCTTGTCAAGAGTTTTAAAAAATAAGCTTTTCCCTCATTTATTATTAATATCTTTTCAAAAACAGAATCATTGGGGAAACTATCAACAGTAAAAGAGGAACTGACCAAGTCCATGTGAATGAAACAAATCTGAAAACAAATAAATTTAAAACTCTTTATGGCATTTGAGTTTAGGCCTCTTTCTGATTTTTAGACTAGAGGATAGTTACTACAAAATTCATATCTGCATAAATATGAATGAGCTAGACTCTACTAATCTTTTTGGCCATGCAGCATTCAAGATCTTAGTTCCAGTTACCCAACCAGTGATTAAACCTGTGCCCCCTGCATTGGGAATGTGGAGTTTTAATCACTGGACCACTGGGAAGTCCCTAGACTCTACTAATTTAAAAGGAGTTTATTCTTGTACTCTTGGCCCTATCTATTTTTTCAAATTCTTTTATGAGTGTTACTTAGCTACACTGATTGGATTAAGAGTGGACACAATAACCCAAACTGAGCAATGGTATTTTTGCTGATGTTTTCAAAATGAAACTATTTTCTCTTGAGATAGCTAGAGCAGTAAGCAGCCATCAATACCACAACAGAGAAAGAGTCTGCCTTAAAATCAAGCCAACAGACTGTAAAGCATCACTCGACAACAGATGAAAGAGTAAGTAACCTGATGACATTATTTGAACTATTAGATCTTAAAGGTTTTTAATTTATCGGATAAAGAAGCTAAGACACTTGTTTTTATTTTTCTCCTTCTCTATGTTTGCTTTCAGTCATGTGCACTGAAGTAGTCCTGAATTTTACACATACTATATATTTAGTGCATGCTTCAACTCCTTATATAAAATAGAATTAAAAAGACTATAAGCCTTTCTGCTGCCTTTGGGTTTCATTTTGAAGAACTATGGTATAGCTATACCTCTGGGTATAGCACTCCAAATGCTTCAAATAGTCATTTATACATAGGAAATATATTCATTTTGTAAATTAGGTAACCAAAAATCAGTAGTCATCCTCTCATACTCTGAAATAAATTAAATTGGCTAGATGTCTCTGTTCAGAATCTTCTGAGAGGGCCATGTCTCTCATAAGAACCTACCAATCTATGTCCTTAAGGTCTCCTATTTTTCTGTGAATCTGCCACTCTCCCTTATCTCACTTTAAATGATTCTTGTCTCATTTATGCCTACGCAGACGTGTAACTCAGGTTTTTATTTTAATTTCACTCAACTCTCTCACACAAGGCACATACACATAACAAGCTTTTAATGGTGTGGAGTGACAAAATGTGGTTTGCGCTGCAGCCAGTAAATTATCACCATCACCTTTTCCCAATATGTCAGAACTTACATATTGTTCAGATTTTGCTTCTGTCCTTGCTTTTTCTTTCTTTCTTTTTTTCTTTCTTTTTGGCTCTCTGCCTTTCCTAATTTCTATTCATTTCATCTGCAAGGTAGTTTGACATCCCCTCTCCCCCTCTATTCCTAAATCTTGTTTCAAAAGCTTCACCTTTCTTACTAAACTCACTATCAGGCTGTTTGTCCAATAACTGCCTCCCTGCTAAAACTCTCAAACTAACTTTTTTGCCCAATTTGAACATACATTTTAAAGCACTCCGGTGTTCTCTCCTGGAGAATTCCACAAACAGAGGAGCCTGGAGGGATGCAGCCCACGGGGTCACAAAGAATCGGACACAACTGAGCGGCTAATACTTTATAAGGTTGCTCAAATAATAAACATGTAGCTTTTCTTTCACTCTGCACATCACTCACCTCTCATTTCTCATAGCAAGTAAGTATTTTAAACAAATTGGCTCAGGAGACAAAGGCAATCTATTAACAAACAAAAGGAAGAAATGTTATACCAATGCAAGTTACCCACAATTAGCAAACAGGTGAAATTTCACCCTGGGCAACCAACTGATATCTAGTGGTAAAAGAAGCCCAAGTTTAGTCAATATTTGAGTTATGTTCCAGTTCTCTTATAATCAAGAACAGAAATTTAAAAGTGCATTGATTAATATGTAAACAGGAAACGTGTGGGGAGAGAGGAAAAATTCAGTTGCTGACAGAATCAAAATCTTGCCTTATCTTTCAGGATTGTTTACTGGGAAACCAGACTACTTTTTAATATAAATTTGGCCTGAATAAGTAGTATATGGAATTAAGCAACTATCTCACTTGGCTGATTTTTAGTGTTACCACTCCAGAACCAAAACTGAGTTCATTTTTGAAAAAACATCAACATACTGCTTCAGGAATGCTTTCAGTTGCTATCTGTATCAGTTGCACATGTATACCAGCAGAATTGTTCTGGGAGTAAGAAACCCAGTAGAATCAAAGTGAGATGATAGTATTGTCAGGGGTTTGCAACAACTGTGTGTCTCTCCTGTAACACACACTACTTTCACCATGAACAGAACATAATGCCAATATGTCTCCTTTTCCAAATCGTGAGAGAACTGAGATAGTATCCAGAAAGTCAAAGTGTTAGTTGCTCAGTTGTGTCCGACTCTTTGCAATCCCATGGACTATAGCCCACCAGGCTTCTCTGTTCATGGAATTCTTCAGGTAAGTATATTGGAGTGGGTAGCCATTCCCTTCTCCAAGGTATCTTCCACACCCAGGGATCAAACCTGTGCCTCATGCATTGCAAGCAAATTCTTTACCATCTGATGCACCAGAGAAGCCCAGAAGATGTTCTGAATTTCCTGAGACATGAATCTGAGCTAACTATGCCCTCCTTGAAACTTATTCACACAGACTATTACCCCATTCCAATTGTTCTCTCTGAGCTGAGTTACTTTTTTTAAGTCATTATTATTATTATTATTTTATTTTATGGACTACTATAAATTCTATTCAAAGTGTTAACTCAAGTTCTTGAGTCCGATGCACCCTGAAGCCAAACAAACTGAAAGGTCAGAATTTGGAGAAGAGAAAGGTTTATTTCAGGGCCATGCAAGGAGCCTGGTGGCTCTCTCCTTAAAGGCCCCAAACTCCCCCAAAGGGTTTCAGCAGAGCACTTGTAAAAGCTAGGTGAGGGAGGGAGTGGTCAAAGGATCTGCAAATAATTTGTGCACAATTCACGACTGGCTGATAGTGAAGTAGCAAAGGTGGTGTCACAAGGGTTAACATTATAGGTCCTTAGGCTCCAGAGGCTTAGGCCCATGGGCTTATGGTCATCAAGTAGTTAACATCCTCTATTTGTTGGAGTGGGGGAGGTTTGTTAACATCTGCAAAATGACTCAGGAAATGTGCATCAAGTACTGTTATCTAGGAGCTTCAGAGAGGAACTAAAGCAGAGGATATGGGAGAAGTCTTATTCACCTGCCCCCACCTGAAGGCACATGGGGAGCTGCTCAGTTACAAAAGTAGCCACTGAATTATTTAAACCTTTCAGACCAGTGACTAGAAAATGGTTTGATAATATAAGTCTGTAGGAACCTCTTTTATGGGACCGAGGTAGGATGAAAGGAATTGCCCCAGCCTTGAACAACATACTACGGTAATAATTACAGAAGAAATTTCCTTCAAGTTTAAAACCAAACAGGTGGAAGCTGTCAAGACACACCAGCAAAGAATCTGAGAAGCTAATTCCAGCTCAATCTTTTCTATTAATGTCCCTTTGCCCACACAATCTTATTTCTGCCTGATCCACTGTTGTGTAAGGTACTGAACACAGCTGTGGATCAATGAAGTCATTTACAGATCCCCCTCGTGGGTAAGATAAATGATGGATTAATCTAAGTTCCCTGGGGCCTTTATTTTTGGAACATATCCTAATGGTAACTGAAATCCCTTACTGGAGCTTCCTCAAATTGTTGCCTTCTCTTCTCCTCTTTCTTACATGTTTTTTTTGTTGTTGTTGTTGTTAACATTCTATGATTGTTTCCAAGTTAGTCCAGTTCTACAAGAGCTGTCTATGAACACAGGTTTTTACATCTCGCCATGGATCTTTCTTACTACAAAGACAAAAGGTACTTTCTCTTATCACGTAGTTGCCAAATGCTAAAATAATCCCACATGTCATTTATCTTTCAGAATTATGGGAGGTACAACTCAATTCCAGCACTTGATGTCATTAATACTGATGCTGAAGACCAAGAGAGAAATAAACAAAGGACAGAAAAAAACTGTAGAGAATTAGCCCTATTTTTTTCCCCTGAACTTTGGGGTAGTCATAATAAAGATGAAATTATACTAATAAAGTATGACTGCTAATTTGATGTCCTCATTTCTCCTTAGCTCTAACACAATCAATGAATCATCATTTTCATGCTGGTGGTGGCCCCTGATTAAGTGTTTTACATGTAGTATTTTGAGAAGAGAATGGCAACCCACTCCAGTATTCTCGCCTGGAGAATCCCCATGGACCAGAGGAGCCTGGCAGACTTCAGTCCATGGGGTCACAGAGTCAGACACGACGGAGGAGCTAAGCACATGGCACGTATTCAATTCTCAAAATAACTACAGAATACAAGAGTAAAGTCCCCATTTTATAGATGAAGAATGTGGCTTAAAATAAGCTTATCCAAGGTCCTACAGTCAATGGAAGATAACAGTTGACAGACTTGGAAAAAAACATTTGAAACACATTCGCCATCTATGCTCCACACAAAGAGCTTCTTCCCTGGTGGCTCAGCAATGAAGAATCCACCTGCAATGCAGGAGACTCGGTTTTGATCTGAAAGATCCCCTGGAGAAGGAAATGGAATCCACTCCAGCATTCTTGCCTGAGAAATCCCATGGTAAGAAGAGCCTGGTGGGCGACAGTCCATGGGCTCATGGACTGACTTGACATAAATCAAGACCCTACTTAGCGATTCAACAACAATGCTCAACACAAAAGTCTTTTATCTCAATTTTTATAATACAAAAATATAGGACTTTTTACCCTCAGAGTTAATTAAGAACTTTTTTCTTCCACAGAATCAGTTCTCTGTCTTCCAATGAAATTACTCCTTTTATGTGTGTCCTCTTTGAGTACTTCAGATGACCATTTTCCTGATGCTATTCTATTTTGTGTATTCAGGTCTCTAAGTGCATCTTAGAAGATACTTTGTTTGAAGTCTAAGTTACTAAGAACTGAGTCTAACAGAATGGAGCTATCTTATAGAAGTGAATAAAGGATAGGTTCCTAGAAGTAGTGTAACACTCAAAATGAACAACCAGAACAATTTTAACAATCTGGGGTCTATTGTGGATACCTTTTAAAATGTTAATACCTAGTGAACTCTTGGTCATCCTTTTTGTTATACAGAAGGTCATTTTACAACATATCTATAGAAAATTCTTACTCCCTGGTACATGCTGTCTTTGCCTTTGTAACAATTTAATATGGCTCAATCCTTGAGGTTTTCATAAAGTTGATCTAGAACATACAATTCTGTGAAATACTAGGTGTATCTTTTAAAGATTTGGTGATCTTTAATGTGGTATTCATTGTATACATGGCCTATGATGATCACTTTTTGGTCTTTGTGATTCTTATAAAGATACTGATTATTTAGAACCCAATCACTTTAGAGATTGTGTTTTATTGCTCTTCACTGTTACAATTAAATGAATTACTTACTAGCAGTTATATAATCACTGAAATCTCAGTAAAAGAGAAATAAGACTTTCCACACTGCACTTTTAGTATATGTTTGTGCAGTTCTCCTTGGTGATAAAACTACACAGTTGAGCTCTTTGAACTGGAGACAAAAATCAGAATTTTTTTTATGAGTTATTACAGTTGGATTAGGAAGAATGTTTGATTTTTTAAAAATTATTTTGATGGCAGGAAAAGAAAATGGTTGGAAATAAGTTCATATTTACATTATGTTCAAGTATATGATTCATTCTGCTGTATTTTAAAAAGTCAGTGAATTACTACGCTTCATTTTACAAACATTTACTACATATTTTAGAGTCTTTCAAAAAACCTTTGAAAATTTAGGAGAGTCAAAATTAATTATGATTATTATTGGCATAATGAGTATTGAGTAATATAAACAAACTAGATTCAAAATATGGCTAAGGAAATATGTACTAGTAATAAAATACTTAGCATTATACTGGAAAGTATTTGGAAAATTACAAAGAAATTTTAGTTTTGCACTATACATTGGTTATATCAAGACAATAGGATAATCAAAATTCCTTACATATCTCTGAAAAAAAACAAGCTCTATAAAAATTTGCCCACCTGTCCTATTTTACTTTTTTTACATTTTTCAGGAAATCAAGACAAATTTAATATTGAGAAGGATTTGAATGATGTCTAAGAACTTACCTGATTCTTATGTATAAAGAATAATCTTCTGCTTACAGTTTTGAATTCTGAGATTATCTTCTCTTAAGTGTAATATTATTTTTAAGCTGAATTCTCCTAGCCACATTGTCCTATGCATTCTGAGAGGATAAAAGCAAATATTTGCCTTAGATATTTGGTTAATTGAGAAAAGACTGCACCTGGTGTCCGAATTATTCACATGCTTGCCAAATCTTCCATTTTTCCTTTGATTAGTAGCCCTGAACCTAGGCTGTGACTTTGGAACACACTTAGACTGGAATTAACTCGCCTGGGCACTATTCTGTCCTATTTCCCTTCAGCTTGTAAATTTATTCTACATAGTTTAGTTCTACCTGGTTTAGGTACTCCTAGTATTATTGGCAAGAATTATTATTTATTGGAAATTTTAGAAAGAAAACTAAAGAATTATTTAAATATGGCAGAATCCATAGTGAGAAAAAATTACCAGTATTAAAAAATATTCACCTGAGTATTATCAATTTTGTGTGTGTGTAACCCACTGTAGATATATTACATGCACACACAGGTATAGGAATAGGGTATTAACTTCCAATCTTTGTCTTTAAGGAATTGTCATGAACTTTGCTCCAAAGTGAGCATAGATAATACTTATGTCATGAGCCTGCACAGATCCTTATTTCCTGTCATCCTTGGTTCCACTACACATGCTCGCACTTTCTTCCTTAATGCCGGTCAACACCCTACAGAAACGGGAGTGAGAAAGGTCACTCTCATGTATGAAAAGAGGGTCCTATGGTTAATACAGAACATTCTCAGTATCTGTTTGCTGCTGATCAAAGTTTGGATTTAAATTTTTCACTGTATATGTATTGAACTGTTACATCTATTAGTCTTTTAGCATTTTTATTTGTTACTTCATAAGGCCCTGGAGTCTATGATAGATGCGTCTTTTAATGCTTCGGCTTCTCAAACACTGAGCACTTCAAATCACCCAGTAATATTGCTAACATGTAGACTGTGATTCAGGAGGTCTAGGATTTATCCTAAAAGTCTGCATTTCTAACAAGGAGTTGTCAGTACTGATGGTCCCAGCGTACATTCTAAGTAGCAAGATCCTATGCACACTCAACACAACTTTTTCCAGCTGTTAGCAAAGAATATCTTTTCTGTGTTTCCTGTGGTAAGGGAGCAAACATGTGTGCATTTTCATGTGCGTGGGTAAAAGGGATGCAAGTAAGAAAATGGTATTTTACCCTGGTTTATGACTTAGGAAATAAGTGCCAGCATAAAATGTTTTGACTTATTGTTCAAAAAGTAATTTACCCATGAACCAACTTCTTTGGCTAAAGCAGATTGTGCTCAGTCATTCAGTCGTGTCTGACTCTTTGCAATCCCATGGACTATAGCCCACCCGGATTCTCTGTCCATGGGGATTCTTCCAGGCAAGAATACAGGAGTGGGTTGCCATGCCCTCCTCCAGGGGATCTTCCTGACCCAGAGATCGAATCTGAATCTCTATGTTTCCTACACTGGCAGGAAGGTTCTTTACCACTAGTGCCGCCTGGGAGGCCCATTTTAGATCCATGCTACTAATAAGTAATTAAGTTATAAGCAATTTCTAATGTCTTGATTTTATTGATTTATGTATTTTGAATGCTACTTAAAAATGAATTACTTTTTCGTTATGACATAACAAAACTAGATCTGGCATTTAAAAAAAGACACTATATTGCCTTTCTTGATATATAATACTATCTCTAAGTATTACTAGAATTGTAGTTCAAGTCAGAGATTTATATCAGTTTATTTATTTATTTATTTTTTATATCAGTTTATAATGGCAGCCCACTCCAGTACTCTTGCCTGGAAAATCCCATGGATGGAGGAGCCTGGTAGGCTACAGTCCATGGGGTCACAAAGAGTTGGACACGACTGAGCAACTCCACATAGTATCAGGAATTTAGAAAATATTAAGACATAAGCATTTCTGGATCATATATGACCTGATGAGAATGAGCCCGATCTCATCTAACAAATAACCAAGTGGAACGAAAACTTCTAGTAATTCTCCTTGACTTCTAAAGTCAAGAAAGAAGAGAGTAAATAATTGGTAAATATGTACTAGATATACTACTACTTATGCAAGGCTTTCTGAAAAAGTGTAACTCTTAAGGTGATTAAAACTGAAAGAAAATTGAAAGTGAGAATGGTTGCAGGTAAGATTCAAGGTCTGGGGCCAAAATACAAGATTCCTAAACTACTGAGCTGGCAGCCCATCTGCAATCACCATTTAAAACAAAGAGCTATAACTAGTGATTATTTTTATTTACATATATATTATACTGATTTGATGAGGCTTACATTTATTCTTCTTCTTTGTTTCCATTTGACTATCATTTACTCTCAAGATAAGAAATTTATTGAACTGTAACATCAAAAACTTATTATTAAATTGCTACTTATTATATATCTATATTTACGTATTTACATGTCTCTTACCTAAATCTGCAACCAAAGCCTCCAGTAACTTTGTATAACTCTGCACCATTAATTTCTTCAGAGTGACATTCTGATGTGAGCTGAACAGATGGAATTGCAGGATTGTTCTAGCAAATTTATCATAAAAAATGCATCCGACACCTGTGTAATTTGCCTAATCATTTTCCTAATAAGCTCCCACCATTAATTATGCACGATTTCCACAATGCAATCAAGATAAAAGTAAATCTGATGACTTAATACCCTTCAAAATAATTGGTTCACCCAACACAAGGCCTCCTTTGCTTTCCATAGCCATTTTAGTTAATTAGGAAAAGGGTGCGCCCTGCTGGAGTCAGCAGAACGGAGGCTGATCGCTTGGTGGGAGGTAGACCTGCTGGGTTTTTGGGCAGGAGTCAAGGATATTAACTCGTGAAAGAAGAGAAGAGCGTTTTGCCCCTTCCTCTTCTCTTCTTCCCTTCCTCCATCCGCCACCCTGCAACTTCCCTGCCTCCCCCGCCCCCGCCCCTAACCCCACCCCAGTAGCAAACAGATGCGATTAGTGTTCTTCAGCCATCAGAAAACTGACTGCAGGACTCTGCGGGTCTAATGAGAATCAACTTTTCCGAGGCTGCTGTCTTGCGGTGCAGTCCACCTGTCACATCATTAGGTGCAGCGTGTGCCTTGAATTCACTTTGCTAAATGAGATTTACAGGCCCCAGTGAAACCCGTCCTGCAGCATCCCTGCTTCAATTAGCTAAAGATTAATTGTCTGAGAAAGGGAATGAAAGTTTTACTTCAACTGACCTGAAAAAAAATAAAAAAAGGGTAAAAAAAAAAAAATGTATGGTTCAGGTATTCCGTATAGGCCTGAGGCAGTGTGGAAAAACGTGATAATTTAAAGGTGCTGCAAATTTCCTACACCTCGCCTGGATGAATGAAATTAACTAGCACTAAAAGCTGTCAAATTAAAGGTTGACTTCCAGATATTAGCACCTTAAATGTCACCGAATACTCTCTTTCGTTCTTTCTTTTTTCTTTCTATTTTTTTTTTTTTTTTTTGGCAAACATTCACATCAGCACACCTACACGTGCACACAAACATTTTCTTACTGCTGTTCCTGCTAACTGCTTGTTCGTGCCCAGCCTCGAGTTACTTGCTATAAATCTTTGATGTAACCATGGCTACAGAACAACTGGCAATTACAAAATTTCCTCCATTTTAACGTTACACTAATTATGTTTGAATAAGTTTTAATGGAGATGAAGAGTTGGAGGTGAGAAAAGCTCCTGGAAGAAGGGCAGAAGGGGAGATTTTCTGTTTCCATCTGCCACACGTTCCCTGAGCTATCAGACACGCTGCCTGCAAGGGGAGGTATATTGTGCAGTAGCTCTGGTTTCTTAATTTCTAAATCTGAATGCAAATTATGGAACTTCAAAACTTTAACATTCTGGGGAATGGCCTAAAATAAATAGACAATTTTTTTTCTTTTCTTTTTTTTCTTTTTTAGCATTGTGGAATATGCAATGCTTTATTAGGATTTGTTTAGGGAATATGAACATTTCTATGTGTAGCTGAAACTTATTTTTAATTAATAAGAAAAACATTTTCACACTCCTAGTATTCAACATAAGGACAGGCACTGGTAACTTCAGCTGGCTAGAATGTTAGATGCATCATAGAATATAGGAGGGAAGGATGAGCATATGAGCATACCTCTTCCTTCGGAACAGAGATTATCTGTGGGCTCTAATTCTTCAGTTCACTTTTAACATATTTTAACTGATCATAATTTGTTTGCCCCAATTTAAATCTGTAGGTTATAGCATGTGATTTTTTTAAATAAAAAAAAATTCACAAAATGCAAACATGCCTGGGGAAAATATTTAGCAAGACAAAGCACAGAAATAAGATAATACTAAATATTTTAGCACAAGGGAACAGTAAGAAAATAGAATTGACATGCCTTTACTTTGAACAGGAGTTCCCTGTCACTCACATTAAGAGACAAAAAAACAAGAAGAAAAAAATTGGTCTGATTGATTTAAAAGAATTATTGAATTACTTTAGGAATGTCACAGACTACTGGAAATATTCATTTGAATTCTCTATCATTAACAATGTCCCTCATACTAAGTGAATGTTTTTCTATGAGTTATTAACAATACTATGAAGGATGATGATTTAAAAGTCATCTAAAAACACTGTTCTTTTTCTATTTTGAATTGTACTTATGTTTATGTTTCATAAACATATGTTTAATATGTATATATTTTATCAGTACAATTATGCAAATACACTTGCAAATACATATGTATATGTATTTAAATAGGCATTTTAAAATTTAAATTTGTTTTTCTTAATAGGGTACAGATCCAGAAAGTTCCAAGATCTTATTCCAAGATTTCTCTCCTCATTATGTAAAATAAGAACAAAACCTGGAAAATCATGTATATGGCTACTTTGAGTCATAAACTTCTCATGGCTATAATCTTTTCTTTGCCTATGGATCTTTACCAATTGAAGGTTCTCCCCACCTTAAACCAAATAGGTAAGACCTAATCAAATAGGAAGAGATATAGAAATGCTTCTCAGAGCAAAATTTTGTTATCTTTTCATGTTATTAGAATTATATGCTATGTTCTTAAAATAACTTTGCAAAAGGATGCTTCATACTGGTTACCATTTTGACAGTTATTTGCATATTTAGTTAGTTTAGCCTTTAGAACTGTGATTAAAAGAAAGGTATTACAGTCTTTGTATCCTCTTCTCTTTCTCTAAAGGCCCACATAATAAATAACCTGCATTAAACAATTTACACTCCCGAATCTGTTCTAAATATCTTTATAAATATTACATCATTCAATCCTTACCACAAACTTATAAATTAAGTTTTATTATTTTTCTACATTTTCTGATGAGTAAAATTGAGTTACAGATTTTAAGTAACTTGTTCAAGGCCACCAATGTGAAAACAAGAATAGGATTCAAATCACCACCCACAACATTCTATAGCTTATGTCACTTTGGCATGACAAAACTCACATATATTAATTATTGTTTAAAATTGATACTATACCTGTTTCCATGGTAGCTAGAAAAAAATTGATAAAATTAAAATGATTTCTAGCTTATAGATTTGGATCTAAACTAATGGCTGTATATGAGTGTGCATGTGTTTGTGTGTTGGGGAGGTGAGTGGGGATCAGTGGAGAGACTAAAGTGCTTATATGTGATTAACCATATAGATAAACTGATAAATAATTGGACCCTGGGTGCCACAGTTATGATGTAGCATACACGGTTAAGAGAATTTATCAGTTTAATTTTGATTTGGTTATGAGCTTAAGTTTGATTCAGCTTGTGTCTCCAAAATATATTTCAGTAGAGCATACACAGGTCCAACCTTGTAAAATATCAAAAACAATATAAACAATATAATCTCCCTGAAGAAGCACAAAAGAGTTCTGAATATTTTAAAGGTGTCCACTTTTCTTGATTATAGTATATATTGCATACAATTCTGATGAAAATCTTAGTAGAGATTATTTGGGTCTTGGCAAAATAATTCTAGAGCACATCTGGAAAATTAACTTAATGAGGCTAGCCATTAGCATTTTGAAAAAAGAGTAAAAGTAAAAGACATTCTCTACTAGATAATAAATCATACAAAACTATAATAATAAGAAGATATTAATTATAAGGGATTGGCATAAAGATCAAAAGGAGAAAATAGCTCAGAAGTAGAAAACCACATATATAAAATTGTACAGATAAAGAAGGTTCAAAATTCTTTAGGGAATAGAAATATGAATAAGTCAATACATGGTGATGTGACAGTTGATTAGAGACAATGATTTTATATCTGTACTAAAGTAGATTTCATATTTTTGAATAAATAAATCGACATAAGTAAAGGAGAAGAACTGATTTTGTCCTGGCAAAGAATTTTTTTTTTTTTTTTTTTTTTTTTTTAAATATTATTTTATTAGTTGGAGGCCAATCACTTTACAACGTTTCAGTGGGTTTTGTCATACATTGACATGAATCAGCCATATAGTTACACGTATTCCCCATCCCGATCCCCCCTCCCACCTCCCTCCCCACCCGTAGCAAAGAATTTTTAAGCCTAGAAATTATGTAAGAGATAGTATAGGAAAAAAAAAAAGATAAATCAAACTGCTCAAAAGCTGAGTCTCTGTATCTCATCAAATAAAATAAACAAATAAAAATAAAGCTGGAATTAATTTTTAAATCTATATGATTGAAGAAATCTTAAAGTTATAAATGAAGCTGAAAACAACAACTATGAAAGGAAAACTGAGGAAAGAACACAAACAGGCAATTCACAAGGAATGAAACAGTAATAAAAGTTGTAAAAATCATGATAAATATAAAAGTTAAAATACTGAGACCTCCAGAAAGGAATTTAAAGAAAATGCTAATGCCAAAGATGATTAGAGCATCTAAAAATAAGCAAAATAAATGATGATTTTAGGAGTAAAAATCTATTCCATTTTGCAAAAGTTTGGCAAAAAAATAGTTTTTAAAATCATTCATAAACTACTATACAGAACAGTCTTGCTTCAATCATGCTATCATGATAATTTAATCAGTGTCTCTTCACAAGACTGATAAGAGAAATAATCTAAGTATACACCAGAGAGGACAACTGTTAATATAAATATTACTCATCAACTTAAAAATAACATTTTGAAGAACATGCAATGCATAAGGGAAAGCTCAGAATAGTCTCAGTCAGTCAGTTTAGTCGCTCAGTCCTGTCCGCCTCCTTGTGACCCCATGAACCACAGCACGCCAGGCCTCCCTGTCCATCACCAACTCCCGGAGTTTACCCAAACCCATGTCCACTGAGTCGGTGATGCCATCCAACCATCTCATCCTCTGTTGTCCCCTTCTCCTCCTGCCTTCAATCTTTCCCAGCATCAGGGTCTTTTCAAATGAGTCAGCTCTTCTCATCAGGTGGCCAAAGTACTGGAGTTTCAGCTTCAACATCAGTTCTTCCAATGAACATCCAGCACTGATTTCCTTTAAGATGGATTGGTTGGATCTCCTGGCAGTCCAAGGGACTCTCAAGAGTCTTCTCCAACACCACAGTTCAAAAGCATCAATTCTTTGGCACTCAGCTTTCTTTATAGTCCAACTCTTACACCCATACATGACCACTGGAAAAACCATAGCCTTGACTAGATGAACTATTGTTAACAAAGTAATGTCTCTGCTTTTTAATATGCTGTCTAGGTTGGTCATAACTTTTCTTCCAAGGAGTAAGCGTCTTTTAATTTTATGGCTGCAATCACCGTCTGCAGTGATTTTGGAGCCCAGAAAAATAAAGTCAGCCACTGTTTGCACTGTTTCCCCTTCTATTTGCCATGAAGTGGTGGGACCAGATGCCATGATCTTAGTTTTCTGAATGTTGAGCTTTAAGCCAACTTTTTCATTCTCCTCTTTGACTTTCATCAAGAGGCTCTTTAGTTCTTCTTCACTTTCTGCCATAAGGGTGGTGTCATCTGCATATCTGAGGTTATTGATATTTCTCCTGGCAATCTTGATTCCAGCTTGTGTTGTAGAGATACCCCACATCCAAGGTAAGAGAAAACCAAGTAAAACAGTAGGCACTGAGAGAGGGGATCAGAGGGCAGACAGACTGAAACCACAATCACAGACAACAGGCCAATCTGATCACAGGACCACAGTCATTGCTAACTCAATGAAACTAAGCCATGCCATGTGGGGCCACCCAACATGGATGGGTCATGCTGGAGAGGTCTGACAGAATGTGGTCCACTGGAGTAGGGAATGGCAAATCACTTCAGCATTCTTGCCTTGAGAATACCATGAATAGTATGAAAAGGCAAAAAGATAGGACACTGAAAGATGAACTCTCCAGGTCGGTAGGTGCCCACTATGCTATTGGAGATCAGTGGACAAATAACTCCAGAAAGAATGAAGGGATGGAGCCAAAGCAAAAACAACACCCAGTTGTGGATGGAACTGGTGATAGAAAGTAAAGTTCGATGCTGTAAAGAGCAATATTGCATAGGAATCTGGAATGTTAGGTCCATGAATCAAGGCAAATTGGAAGTGGTCAAACAGGAGATGACAAGAGTGAATATCAACATTCTAGGAATCAGTGAACTAAGATGGATTGGAATGGGTGAATTTAACTCAGATGACCATTATATCTACTACTGTGGGCAGGAATCCCTTAGAAGAAATGGAGGAGCCATTATAGTCAACAAAAGAGTTTGAAATGCAGAAGTGTCTTAAAAGTAATGAAAGTGAAGTCACTCAGTTGTGTCCGACTCTCTGCAACCCATGGACTGTAGCTTACCAGGCTCCTCCATCCACGGGATTTTCCAGGCGAGAATTCTGGAGTGGGTTGCCATTTCCTTCTCCAGGAGATCTTCCCAATCCAGGGATTGAACCCAGGTCTCCCGCATGGTAGGCAGACGCTTTACCGTCTGAGCCACGAGAAACCAAAAACCATCTAACTTAAATGCATGGACTAGTCTGCATGTAAGTAAAACAGGCAAAAATGCTTTAACAATATGGTATAGGGTTAAGATTTGAAGATATTCTAAGTTTGGAATCTAACTCCAACACTTCAACTATGTATCTTTGGAAGGTTACTTACTCTATTTTATCCCAGTTTCTATAAACTGGTAGTAATCCTATCTTATAGTTTTATGGAATTTAAAAGAGGTTAATGACGTGTTTAGCACTGGAGTAAGCACTAAGAAAGAGTGCAGAAAGTGTTATTAGCTAGGCATTAAGAAAGAGTGCAGTAAACTTTCTTAGCTATTATTATCTCTAGAAGGTGGTACAGATGGTATTATGAATATTTTCCTCTTTTAAATGCATATGAGACATTTTTACCATAAAATTTTGATGACCTTATTTTTAAAATTTATTTAAAGAAAATATGAATCTACTAATCAAAAGTAAACATAAAAACATAACTGAGGAATCATATGTTTAGAGAAAAATTCTTTCTTTTTTCATTTAGTCCTTTTTCTATTTACTCTAACTCTATTATATATGATTATCTCATTCATTCATTCATCCTACAAATAATTATTTAATGTACTAGGTGCCATGCAATAGTCTAACTTCTGGGAACACAGTGAACAAAACATTTCCCTTTTATTACACAGTTTATATTTTGTTGGAGGAGACAAAGAATTTAAAAAGAAAAAAACTTCAAATGCCATTAAATGCTAAAGGGAAAAACAAAGAAGTGGAAATAAGTTTTTATAATAACTGAAGTAAAGACCTGATGAGACCTTTTATTGATGCTTAACTTGTCAAATTAAGAAAATAAAACTGCCCAACTGTCCAAAGGATGTAATTAAAGATATAAAGCAAAGAGTTAATGTCCTGATATATTAAAAGTAGACTATGAAATTTAAAATTCACAAAAGACCTGAATGGCCAAAGCAATCTTTAGAAAAATAAACAAACCAAGAAAATGAAGCTGGAGGAATCAGGTTCCTTGAGTTCAGACTATACTATAAGGCTACCTCATCAAAACAGCATGCCAGTGACACAAAAATGTACATACCACTCAATGGAACAGATAGAAAGTCTAGAAATAAACCCATTCATCTATGATCAATTAACTACAACAAAGAAGGCAAGACTATACAATGGAGAAAAGACAGTCTCTTCAATATATGATAATGGGAAAACTGGACAGCTACATGTAAAAAAAAAAAAAAATGAAATTAGAATATTCTCTGCTGCTGCTAAGTCACTTCAGTCGTGTCCGACCCTGTGCGACCCCATAGACAGCAGCCCATGAGGCTCCCCCATCCCTGGGATTCTAAAGGCAAGAACACTGGAGTGGGTTGCCATTTCCTTCTCCAATGTGTGAAAGTGAAAAGTGAAAGTGAAGTCGAACAATCGTGTCCTCATAACCGCCCGATGGACCGCAACCTACCAGGCTCCTCCAACCTTGGGATTTTCCAGGCAAGAGTATTGGAGTGGGGTGCCATTGCCTTCTCCAAGAACATTCTCTAAATGTTTAAAATTCTCTAAAAACTTAAAATGGATTAAAGACCTAAATGTAAAACTAGATACCATAAAATTCCTAGAGGAAAATAAACATAGGCAAGACACTCTTCGACATAAATGGTAGCAATATCTTTTTTGATCTCTCCCCTAGAGTGTGGGAAAAAAAGCAAAAATAAACAAATGAGAGCCAATTAAACTTAAAGCCTTTGGCACAGTAAAAGAAACCATAAATAAAACAAAAAAGATGAGCTGAAGAATGGGAGAAAATATTTCCAAGTAATACAACCAACATGGGATTAATTTCTATACAGACAGCTCATACAGCTCAATGTCAAAAAATAAACAAGCCAATCAAAACTTGGACAGAAGATCTAAATAGAACTTTCTCTGAAGAAGATATACAGATGTCCAAAGGCACATGAAAAGATGCTCAATTTCACTAGCTGTTAGAGAAATGCAAATCAAAAATACAATGGCATTATCATCTCACACCAAAATGATAATCATCAAAAAGTCTACAAATTAATGCTGGGGAGGGTATGGAGGGGAAAAGGAAGCCTCTTACACACTGTTGGTAGGAATATATTGGTGAGGTTACTATCGAGAACAGTATGGTGGTGCTGGTGCTCAATCTTGTTTAACTCTGTGATCCCGTGGACTGTAGCCCATCAGGCTCCTCTGTCCATGGAATTTTTCAGGCAAGAATATTGGAGTGGGTTGCCATTTCCTACTCCATAGAGGTTGCTTAAAACAAAATTAGAGCTACCATATAATTCTTCAATGTAACTCCGGGCATATATCTGGGGAAAACCATAATTCAAAAAGATACATGCATCCCAATGTTCACTGTAGCACTATCTACAATAGTGGTGTTGAAGACTCTTGAGAGTCCCTTAGACTGCAAGGAGATCAAATCAGTCAATCCTAAAGGAAAGTACTCTGCCAGAAAATTACTAGAGCTAATCAATGAATATAGTAAAGTTGCAGGATATAAAATTAACACACAGAAATCCCTTGCCTTCCTATACACTAACAATGAAAAGACAGAAGAGAAATTAAGGAAACAATACCATTCACCATTGCAACAAAAAGAATAAAATACTTAGGAGTACATCTACCTAAAGAAACAAAAGACCTATACATAGAAAACTATAAAACACTGATGAAAGAAATCAAAGAGGACACAAACAGATGGAGAAACATACCGTGTTCATGGATTGGAAGAATCAATATTGTCAAAATGGCTATTCTACCCAAAGCAATCTATAGATTCAATGCAATACCTGTCAAGCTACCAACGGTATTTTTCACAGAACTAGAACAAATAATTTCACAATTTGTATGGAAATACAAAAAACCTCGAATAGCCAAGTAATCTTGAGAAAGAAGAATGGAATAAGAGGAATCAACCTGCCTTACTTCGGACTCTACTACAAAGCCACAGTCATCAAGACAGGATGGTACTGGCACAAAGACAGAAATGTAGATCAATGGAACAACATAGAAAGCCCAGAGATAAATCCACGTACCTATGGACAGCTTATCTTTGACAAAGGAGGCAAGAATATACAATGGAAAAAAAAACAACCTCTTTAACAAGTGGTGCTGGGAAAACTGGTCAACCACTTGTAAAAGAATGAAACTAGAACACTTCCTAACACCATACACAAAAATAAACTCAAAATGAATTAAAGATCTAAATGTAAGACCAGAAACTATAAAACTCCTAGAGGAGAACATAGGCAAAACACTCTCCGACATGAATCACAGCAGAATCCTCTATGACCCACCTCCCAGAATATTGGAAATAAAAGCAAAAATAAACAAGTGGGACCTAATGAAACTTAAAAGCTTTTGCACAACAAAAGAAACTATAAGTAAGGTGAAAAGACAGCCCTCAGATTGGGAGAAAATAATAGCAAATGAAGAAACAGACAAAGGATTAATCTCAAAAATATATAAGCAACTCCTGCAGCTCAATTCCAGAAAAATAAATGACCCAATCAAAAAATGGGCCAAAGAACTAAACAGACATTTCTCCAAAGAAGACATACAGATGGCTAACAAACACATGAAAAGATGCTCAACATCACTCATTATCAGCGAAATGCAAATCAAAACCACAATGAGGTACCATTACACGCCAGTCAGGATGGCTGCTATCCAAAAGTCTACAAGCAATAAATGCTGGAGAGGGTGTGGAGAAAAGGGAACCCTCTTACACTGTTGGTGGGAATACAAACTAGTACAGCCACTATGGAAAACAGTGTGGAGATTTCTTAAAAAACTGGAAATAGAACTGCCATATGACCCAGCAATACCACTTCTGGGCATACACACTGAGGAATCCAGATCTGAAAGAGACACGTGCACCCCAGTGTTCATCACAGCACTGTTTATAATAGCCAGGACATGGAAGCAAACTAGATGCCCATCAGCAGACGAATGGATAAGGAAGCTGTGGTACATATACACCATGGAATATTACTCAGCCGTTAAAAAGAATTCATTTGAATCAGTTCTAATGAGATGGACGAAACTGGAGCCCATTATACAGAGTGAAGTAAGCCAGAAAGATAAAGACCAATACAGCATACTAACACATATATATGGAATTTAGAAAGATGGTAATGATAACCTTATATGCAAAACAGAAAAAGAGACACAGATGTACAGAACAGACTTTTGAACTCTGAGGGAGAAGGCAAGGGTGGGATGTTTCGAGAGAACAGCATGTATATTATCTATGGTGAAACAGATCACCAGCCCAGGTGGGATGCATGAGAGGAGTACTTGGGCCTGGTGCACTGGGAAGACCCAGAGGGATCAGGTGGAGAGGGAGGTGGGAGGGGGGATCGGAATGGGGAATACAAGTAACTCCATGGCTGATTCATGTCAATATATGACAAAACCTACTGCAATGTTGTGAAATAATTAGCCTCCAACTAATAAAAATTAAAAAAAAAAAAGGAAAGTAATCCTGAATATTCATTAGAAGGACTGATGCTGAAGCTCCAATACCTGGGCCAACTGATGTGAAGAGCTGACTCATTAGAAAAGACCCTGATGCTGGGAAAGATTGAAGGCAGGAGGAGAAGGGGATGACAGAGGGCGAGATGGTTGGATGGCTTCACTGATTAAATGGACATTAGTTTGAGCAAGCTCCAGGAGATGTGAAGGACACGGAAGGACTGGTGTGCTGCAGTTCATGGGGTCTCAAATAGTCAGACATGACTGGGTGACTGAACAACATCTACAATAGCCAATGAATGCAAGCAGCCTAAATGTCCACTGAAGGATGAATGGGTAAAGAAGATGTGATATTATATATTGGTATGATGATGGAGTATTACTTAGCCATAAAAAGAATGAAATAATGCCATTTGAAGCAACATGGATGGACCTAGAGATTATTACACTAATTGAGGAAGGCCAGACAGAGAAAGAAAAATATCATAAGATATGTGGAATCTAAAGGGAAAAAAGAGACACAAATGAACTTACTTCCAAAAAAGAAAGACAGTCACAGACACAGAAACCAAACTTATGGTTACCAAAGTGGAGTGGGAGGAAGGATAAATTAGTAGCCTGGGATTAAAATATACATACTATTACAAATAAAATAGATAACCAGTAAGGACCTACAGTATGTCACAGGGAAGTATATTAAATATTGCATAATAATCTATAATCAAAAAGAATCTAAAATAAATGTTTGAATATATATATTTAAATATGAAACAGAACTATTGTTTTATACACCTGAGCCTTACATATAACAAATCAACAATATGTCAATAAAAATAAAGAAAAAACAAACATAAATAAATAATAGAAAGTTAAAAGAGGATCTAACTATAACATATTTCTGAGCCTATAGATAGGAAATATCTTAGTAGATTTAAACATAATTTTAAATATAGTTTTTACTAGTTTAGTTTTTTAAAGATTTTTTGATGTGGACCATTTTTAAAGTCTTTATTGCATCATGATTCAATATTGCTTATGTTTTATGCTTTTTGGTTTTTTGGCCATGAGGCATGTGGGATCCCAGCTCCCCAACCAGAGACTGAACCTGCACTCCAAGCCCTGGAAGGCAAAGTCTTCGCAACTGGACCACCAGGAACGTACCTACAAATTTATTATATCAAACTTTTAAATGCCTTTTGTTGTTTTTGTGTCGCTTCAGATAGATTAATGTATCATACACATCATGATAGCAACAGTAATCAGTAATATGTATAGAATAGTTAAAATCAGCCAGGATATGCTAAGTAATCTTTAAGAAACACTATGAGGCTGTGGCTCGTATTATACCTACTTTACAGAAGGGGAAACAAACAGATACAATCTTTCTTTCCCAAACCACCAGTTGGTAAGTGATGGAGTTATTAGAACCAGGTATATCCATTATCAATTTCAGTTGCTTACTATATAGTCTATACTGCTTTGGTTTGGGGATCTGTATGTATATGAACCATTTTTAGTCTAACTTAAATCATTCCTTAATCATTTTTAATTGCAAAAATCAAGACATTAAATCAGTTATTTGAAAAAAATATTAGATCCAGCTGAAATATAATAATTAACTGGTTCATTGACTTTAGATATGCATAAGGGTTTGAAATAACTCAAGTGTTAGTTCATTCAACCTAATGCACATCCTCTAAGAAGAATTCTTGAGACTGCAGCTTTTAAAGGGAGAGAAAATTGAGAAGCTACATGTTTTACTATATTAGTATATAATATATTATTTACTAACATATCCTAAGTATTTTATATGTGTTAAATAGATTATATGGCAGGAGATAAATAAACCAATTAAATAGTTCTTAAATTAATAAGTAAGTCTGATTAATTACAATAGTCATGATAACAATGAATTTTAAAATGTTTATATTAATTAAGTTCTCACTGTGTGCCAGCAGTAATATTTTTCAAGGTTGGCATTCATGTTTTCAAATTCACAACTCCATTCAGTATTGACCAATATGCAAATTGATGCATTAAAAATTTAAATATGCTCAACTCCTCCCAACTGCTTAACCTACAGTCCGAATTTAAAATCACATCTGCCTAGTAATAAAATTTCTATACTGATCTACTTCCAGAGATGTGACATCATTATCCAAGTAATTTTAACTATTTATATTATATTTGCTTTTCCAGTATGGAAGTTTTCATACAAAGTGTCACGGGTAGTTATGCTAATTGAAAAGGAGCAGAATAATGCCAAGCACACTAGGAATTATACTAATCCTGTAACAATCAGATATCAAACTTTGGGCAAAAGGTCAAAATAGAAGCATGTTTATGGGAATATGCCATGTCTGTGAATAGTACTGGAAAATAATAGAATAGCATTCATTTAATCATAACTCTTTTAGAGTGATTAATATATAGTACAGCTGACTCTGGTTGTTTCGATAACCATCTGTCACAGCATTAAAAAAAGGACGTACTGTTTTGGTATAACTTGGGTTGAAGTAGGCCGAATAGCTTGGCAATATTCTGCCAGAATATTTGATGTGGAACTTGTTTGTTCTTGTGGACTGGTATTGTGTGTGTCTGTGTGTTTAATTTCAGAAAGAATCCAGATAGTTTTTACCTCCCTTTCTTGCAGTGTATAACTTTTTGCCCCCTTCCACCTCCCTAGTTCTAACTCCTATCTGTATAATAGATGTAAGCTTATCTGGTAAGTAAGATACATAATATGTCAACGGGTATTAAATCCTATGAATAGATTTTTATTTCCAAAACATACCATCAAAATCTCCTCTTCTGAGCCACACTTCACTTTCAGTCAATTTTACAAAAATGGTTAAATCAGCAGATGGAAATGGATTGACAAACCATTAAAATGGGAGCATGTTGGTGTAGGGAAACAAAGTAGAATGTCATTTTCTTAGTCAGTTCAGTCACTCAGCTGTGTCAGACTCTTTGTGAGGCCATGGACTGCAGAATGCAAGGCTTCCCTGCCCATCACCAACTCCTGGTGCTTGGTCAAACTCATGTCCATCGAGTTGGTGATGCCATCCAACTATCTCCTCCTCCATCCTCCCCTTCCCCTCCTGCCCTCAACCTTTCTCAGCACCTGGGTCTTTTGAGCCAGTTGTTCGCATTAGGTGGCCAATGTATTGGAGTTTCAACATCAGTCCTTCCAATAAATATTCAGGACTGATTTCCTTTAGGATTGAGTGGTGGATCTCCTTGCAGTCCAAGGGACTCTCAAGAGTCTTCTCTAACACCACAGTTCAAAAGCATCAATTCTTCAGCACTCAGCTTTTTTTACAGTTCAACACTCACATCCACACGTGACTACTGGAAAAACCATGGCTTTCACTAGATGGACCTTTGTCAGCAAGATAATGTCTCTGCTTTCTAAAATGCTGTCTAGGTTGGTCATAGCTTTTCTTCCAAGGAACAAGTGTCTTTTAATTTCATGACTGCAGTCACCATCTGCAGTGATTTTGGAGCCCATGAAAATAAAGTCTGTTATTGTTTCCCCATCTATTTGTTATGAAGTGATGGAACTGGATGCCATGATCTTCATGTTTTGAATGTTGAGTTTTAAGCCAACTTTTTCACTTCTCCTCTTTCACTTTCATCCAAAGGCTCTTTAGTTCTTCTTCACTTTCTGCCATAAGGGTGGTATCATCTGCATATCTGAGGTTTTGATATTTCTCCCAACAATCTTGATTCCAGCTTGTGCTTCATCCAGCCCGACTATTCACATGATGTACTCTGCATATAAGTTAATTAAGCAGGGCGACAATATACAGCCTTGACATACTCCTTTCCCGATTTGGAACCAGTCTGTTGTTCCATGTCCAGTTCTAACTTCTGTTATGTTGCTTCTCGACATGCATACAGATTTCTCAGGAGGCAGGTAAGGTGGTCCTGTCTTTCCATCACTTGAAGAATTTTCCACAGTTTGTGATGATCCACATAGTCAAAGGCTTTGGCTTAGTAAAAAAGCAGAAGTAGATATTTTTCTGGAACTCTCTTGCTTTTTCGATGATCCAGTGGATGTTGGCAATTTAATCTCTGGTTCCTCTGCCTTTTCTAAATCCAGCTTGAACATCTGGAAGTTCTCAGTTCACGTACCGTTGAAGCCTGGCTGAAACAATTTTGAGCATTACTTTGTTAGGATGTGAGAAGAGTGCAATTGTGGGGTAGTTTGAACATTCTTTGGCATTGTCTTTTTCGGGGATTGGAATGCACTTTCTTAATACCTGGGCTTAAATCCAGTGCTTTGGATTGCTGCAGAGCACCTCTGCCCAGAAATGAAGACATGTGTGTGTGTGCTAAGTCGCTCAGTTGTGTCTGAGTCTTTGCGAGAGCCTCCTCTGTCCATGGAATTCTCCAGGCAAGAATACTGGAATGGGTTGCCATGCCTCCTCCAGGGGATCTTCCCAACCCAGGGATTAAACCCGCATCTCTTATGTCTCCTGCATTGGTAGATGGATTCTTTACCTCTAGTGCCACCTGAGGAGCCCCAAAATGAAGACACTAATCATAAATTTAAAAGTGTTCATTCTCAATAAATCTACTGCATAAAAAATAAGACATTTCAAGTGTAGTATTACTACGTCCTAGCGCCTTTTTGGGATATGTAATCTAATAGAATTTCAGACTGAATAAAAGGATGTTAAAGTGATGGGCACCAACCAGACCTATGTGAGTGTTAAAAGGAAAGTTGAAGTAGTGGGGGGCAAAGAGATATTTAAGATTTTACACATCTGTAAAAAAAGGAATGAGAAATATGTTACTTTCTGTAGTATTTATTGTTCCTTTTCTTTTCTTAGCAGGGAGGTTTAAAATACAGATACACAGACATACCCCACATGTCTATTGGTGACTGTGGGTCTGGAATACAATTACAAGCTTCCTCACAGCAGTGAGTTCTCAATCCCAGCCGAGCCTTCAGTGGCATGAGCCAGCTTGATTATGCTAAAGCACCCCTGGATTCCTTCTTCTTTTGTTTCATTTCACCCAGGGTCTTAGAGCTTAAGCATTTGACATGCTTGGGCAATTTTCTCTCTAATTTCACCCAAGCTGGCCGTGCAGTAAGTTTAATGTGTAGGTGTAACCTGTGTAACCTGTAGGTGCAAGTAATCTCTTCAGTATTTTTTCTTTTTTCACTTTAGCCATCTGAACACTGGATGCCTTCCAAGTTGGAGTAAATCTATGCTACAGTAAAAAGTTAAACCATATGACAAGAGAAATACTATTATCAGACCAAGCTGATTGAAATTAACATTTATGCAGGCATTGGTTGATTTTCATATGAGAGGCACAAAGCTCCTGGCTTCAGTAACATAAAGGATGAAGCTCTCTAGAAAATCAACAAATGAATTTCATTGTAATGTGTGTGGATTCTCATTACAATCTTGCAAAACCCATGTGATGAGAAGTACTAATTTCCCATTATTTAAGGTCAATGTTATAGAATATATATAAATATAAAGAATATATAATTTTTAATTTGTATTAAGTTAAAACATTTTAATAGGAAAAAGAATACATTTTCTATACCAACAACCTTGGTCCCAAACCAGAATTTAGAGATCAGCTTTTGATCCTTTTTCTTTTGGAAGTGCTCTGGAACTCTTTGCTACTTTGTGAAAATACAGTGAAACACATTACTCCTGAAGTAGCAGATGTTTGATGCACTCTGAAAATTAAGTATGGAGGTCACAGAGGGACCTTTGAATATTTCTGCAAATACTGCAGTGTGCATATCTTAGACTCCATATTATGCCTGCTCTACTCTGAAAAGAAATTGTACTTATTTTACCCTGGCTTGATTCTCGATCATCTCAATTCTCTAGTAGATTTCTTTGGAGTCAAAAACACCTATATCTTAGAGAAGATATGCATATTTTGCAGAATTTTAAACCTAGAGTGAAGTATTTCAGAGATGTGGAGAGCCTGATGACAATGTATAGTTTTAGAACGGTGTATGTGGCTCTGTGTGTGTGTGTCGGGGGGGTGCCCGATGTGTGTTGGAATGTGTTAGTATATAAAATTTCATAAGTAAGTAGATGGAGAATACTGTCTCCTCCCATTAAAAAAACTTGTCAGAACCTCCTATGTGTGGCGGTTCTCCACCTTTTATTGGCTACACATATAGAGAATGATAAACAAACTCCAATGTACTGACCTAGAAGATCCACCTCTTTCTCTTTCATTCGAGAAAGCATGTTGAGTACAGTGAGTGAAATAACTAATTTAGTAATAAACTTGTATCACATCATTTCTATTGTAAGAAATGTGTTTGTAAACTTTGGAAATATGAATGCTATATGGAACTTATTTCGAATATTCTATAAGTGAAGTTAAAGTCAGTCAGTCAAGTTCAACTCTTTGTGATCCCATGGACTGTGGCCTTCCAGTCTGCTCAGTCCATGGGATTCTCCAGGCAAGAATATTGCAATGGGGTGCCATTCTCCTCTTCAGGGAATCTTCCAAACCCAGGGATTGAACCTGGTTCTCCTGCATTGCAGGCAGATTCTTTACCCACTGAACCACCAGGGAAGCCCAATACTCTACAAAGAGTCACACGACCCATCCTGTCAACAAACCTCAGATGAGAACTGCTATCTTCATGTGGCAATGGAGATAACATTTAGGCCACAAGGTATCATTATTTGCTCTTCTTACTAAGCCCCAGTACTTTGGCGACTCATTGTAAAAGACCCTGATACTGAGAAAGATTGAGGGCAGGAGGAGAAGGGGACAACAGAGGATGAGATTGTTGGATGGCATCACTGACTCAATAGACATGTGTTTGAGCGAACTCTGGGAGATGGAGGTAATGAAGGACAGGGAAGTCTGGTGTGCTGTAGTTCATGGGGTCACAAAGAGTCAGACACAATTTAGCGACTGAACAACATATGCCCTATTTTAAAATCATGAAAAATTATCTTAGTTCTCATAACACTTTTCCACAAATCATGGGTAGAGCTTCTTAGCGTCCTGATGGGAACACTAATAGAATAGCGGCTGTCACCTTTACATCATTTACACCCTCTGATTAGCCAGTTCAGGACTGTCATTCTGTCAGAGCCTCAGCAGTCAATACTGACTAGGAAACTGACTTGCAGGCTCCTAAAGTAGTGTTTTAAAGGAAAAGGTAATGAAAGATAAATTATTTCCTGTCACAGTGCATTTGAAGTAAAGTGTACCCACCATGGCAATGAAGAATTCCCCAACTAAATTTACAATGATTCTGATTTCAGCAGTCTAGACATAGGAGAAACTTGAATGGAGAGTCAGGAGGAATGAATATTAAGTTATTTCATGAAGAAGAAGGAAAAGAGCATCACACAGAGAAAGGAGACCCAAGTTTCAGATTTAATTTTGCTGTTAAAATGTGTTACTTTGGCCATGACTTAACTGCCTTGACCCCTCATTCTTCTCATTGGTGCATGAGAGTATTGGTTTAGAGCAGCTGATTTCAACCTACTTCAAGAAACATTGGTTACCAGATCATGTAAGCATAAAGATTCACTGGTAAAATACATTTGGTAAATTCTGAATGAAACGTATTCCACCTTGAGCCTGTTATCAAAATGCATTGTAACAACATAGAGGCTATATAATATCTTGTCATAAAGCTCTGCTTAACCTTCTGGTTCTTAACTTTGTCTGACTATGTGAAGCACCTAGTGGGTTTAAAGAAATATTCAGGAATTCACTCTATACAAAATCAATTTGATTCTCCAAGGATGGATTAGGGGAATGAATAACTTAACAACCTCTTTCTACTGCTCTCCACCCTACCCAGGTGAGGAAAGTATTAACTTTGGAAGGCTGAGTGGAGAGCCATCAATTGAGTTACAAGCCTTAATGTAAGAAAAAGACTAACCTCCCTCCAAGGAAGAGGAATTCTGCCACAGACTGCCTTTGGACTCAACTGAAACAGCAACTTTTCCTGTTCTCGGTCTGCCAGCCTACCCTGTGGATATTGGACTTGTCAACTTCCACAATCAGAGAGCCAATTTTTGATAATAAATCAACCTGCCTCCCTCTTCTTTCTCTCTTTTCCTCTCCCACCACATTTCCATCACCCCCAAAGGAGTCTCCTGCTCATAGTTCTTCTCACCAACATACGGATTAAATACCAGTCTGATTCAACCTTGAAAAGCTACCACAGCTCTTTAATGCAACATCTAACCATATTACTGGAGTAGGAAATGGCAACCTGCTCCAGTATTCTTGCCTAGAAACTTCCATGGACTGAGGAGCCCAGCAGTCTATAGTCCATGGGGTTACAAAGAGTCAGACACAACTGAGCTACTGAGCAAACAACAGTATCACTGTTGGAAATGTGTCTCTTTTCAGATCTATATTTTATTTTCTAGGTTTTCAAAGTTCTTCTTAATGGGCCAGGTTTTAAACATTTTAGGTTTTGCAGGCTGTAAGATCTGTGTTGCAATCATATTAACTCTGCTTGAAATGTGAAAGTAACTGTAGACAATATGTACATGGATAGGTTTGCCTATTTTTCAAACCTATTATATTTACAAAAAGAAACGTGAGTTCATATATACTCAATTTGTCAAATGCTGTTCTAGATCATACAAGGATTGTTGTTTAGGTCTCCACTGACCCTAATTATAATGTGTTTAATTATTAGTATATGAATTAGTACATTTATAAATTGTGGTTCTGTCTTTCCCCATACCCAACTCTCAGATAATTCAGTCATTGTATCTCATATTTGTCATGCTTATAGATTTTTTTAAGACCTTCTCTGGTGACACTGTTAGGGGAAGCACACTGATTGAAACCGCCCACCCTGGCCAGGCACCATAGTAACCATTTGCATGAGTTGTTTTATGACAGGAGATCCTGATAAGGAATACGGAACTAATAAGCCACCACCAACCGGAAGAGTTCGGGAAAGTCAAAAGGAAACACCGCGTGTCTGTCCACTTCCCAGAATCCCTCTTGCTAGCATCCATCTTGGCTGAACGATGCGTGCACCACCAGGAAAGACTCTGAATTAGAATGATTGGCCAGAGACCACCCAGAAAGTAATCCCATCACCATAAAACCCAAGACTGCGAGCCACGCGGCAGAGCAGTTCTCCTCGGTTCCCTTACCTACTGCTCTCCACCCGGGTGCCCTTTCCCAATAAAATCTCTTGCTTTGTCAACATGTGTCTCCTCGGACAATTCATTTCCGAGTGTTAGACAAGAGCCCAGTTTTGGGCCCTGGATGGGGTCCCCCTTCCTGCAGCAACACAAACAGTAAAGAATATGCCTGGAATGCAGGAGACCTGGGTTAGGAAGATTCTCTGGAGAAGGGAATGTCAACCCCTTCCGGTAATCTTGTCTGGAGGATTCCATGGACAGAGGAGTCCGGCGGGCTACAGTCCTTAGGGTTGCAGAGTCAAAGATGACTTAATAATTAACACTAAGTATAGATTTTTAAGAAGAATATGTACAGGTTTTATTATTAATTTAATCTGAACTTCAAATAATAAATACTAACTTCTAGAATCTTTCCTAGCTCATAGGTTTATATTATTTCTTTCCTACTTGTTAAAAAATGTTCATTTGTATAATAAGATTTAAAATACCCTGCAAAAAAGTTGATTATCTCTCCTCTTTTAGGATTTTACTTTCTAAATCTTAAAATTGATTCTGTCTGGGTAAACATCAGCCATCTTTAAATCATGTTTATAAATTTTAACTCTTCTCCTCCCTATAAAGTAACACATATGCTGATGTAAATATGACAATAATTATCAGGTATAATTTTGTGATTTGAGATGAGAGGCTAAAAAAATAAGATATCTTATTTGACATTTTATAAAAAACACGTCTCAGGGCAGAGGACCTTGGAAGTTCAGAAGCTGTAGCTTTTATAACACCTCTCTTACTTGAATCTCATTGCCCTTCATGAACATAAAATGAAGCAAAATTTGCTTCAGAATAAACAAATTTATTCAATTCATAAAGCATTATGTTTCACTATTTCTGGAAAGCAATGCTACAGAGAAATCAGAGAGCCATACAGATGTTTACTGGCTATTATTCAAGAGTGAAAATATGTATTATTAAGCATGTAGACTATACAGAAAAAAGTATTTTTTTTTCTCCCAAGGAAAAGAAATGCAAAAAGGCAAAATGGTTGTCTGAGGAAGCCTTACAAATAGCTGAGAAAAGAAGAGACACAAAAGGCAAAGGAGAAAAGGGAAGATATATCCATCTGAATGCAGAGTTCCAAAGAATAGCAAGGAGAGATAAGAAAGCATTCTTCAGTGATCAGTGCAAAGATATAGAGGAAAAGAATAGAATGGGAAAGACTAGATATTTGTTCAAGAAAAGTAGAGATCCAAGGGAACATTTCATATACAGATGGGCACAATAAAGGATGGAAATGGTGTGGACCTAACAGAGACAGAAGATATTAAGAAGAGGTGGCAAGAATACACAGAAGAACTATACAAAAAAGACCTGATGACCCAGATAATCACGATGGTGTGATCACTGACATGGAGCCAGACATCCTGGAATGTGAAATCAAGTAGCCCTTAGGAAGCATCTATGAACAAAGCTAGGGGAGGTGATGGAATTCCAGTTGAGCTATTTCAAATCCTGAAAGATGATGCTGTGAAAGTGCTGCACTCAATATGCCAGCAAATTTGGAAAACTCAGCAGTGGTCACAGGACTGGAAAATGTCAGTTTTCATTCCAGTCCCAAAGAAAGGCAATCCCAAAGATTGTTCAAGCTACTACATAACTGCACTCATCTCACATGCTAGCAAAGTAATGCTCAAAATTCTCCAAGTGAGGCTTCAACAGTACGTGAACTGAGAAATTCCAGATGTTCAAGTTGGTTTTAGAAAAGGCAGAGGAACCAGAAATCAAATTGCCAACATCTACTGGATCATTGAAAAAACAAGAGAATATTAAAAAAATATCTACTTCCTCTTCACTGACTTCGCCAAAGTCTTTGACTGTCTGAATCACAAAAGACTGTGGAACATTCTTAAGAGATGGGAATACCAGACCACCTGACCTGCCTCCTGAGAAATCTGTATGCAGGTCAAGAAGCAACAGTTAGAACTGGACATGGAACAACAGACTGGTTCCAAATTGGGAAAGGAGTATGTCAAGGCTGTATACTGTCCCCTTGCTTATTTAACTTATATGCCGAGTACATCATGTGAAATGTCAGGCTGGGTGTAGCACAAGCTGGAATCAAGATTGCCAGGAAAAATATCAATATCCTCAGATGTGCAGACGACACCACCCTTATGGCAGAAAGTGAAGAGGAACAGTAGAGCCGCTTGATGAAAGTGAAAGAAGAGACTGAAAAAGCTGGCTTAAGACTCAACATTCAAAAAACTAAGATCATGGCATCTGGTCCCATCACTTCATGGCAAATAGATAGGGAAACAATGTAAACAGTGAGAGACTATTTTTGGGGGCTCCAAAATTGCCGCAGATGGTGACTGCAGCCATGGTTAAAAGATATTTGCTCCTTGGATGAAAAACTATGACAAATCTAGACAGCATATTAAAAAGCAGAGACATTACTTTGCCGGCAAAAGCCCATCTAGTCAAAGCTATTGTTTTTACAGCAGTCATATATGGATGTGAGAGTTGGACCATAAAGACAGCTGAGTGCCAAAGAATTGATGCTTTTGAACTGTGGTGTTGGAGAAGACTCTTGATAATCCCTTGGACTGCAAGGAGATCAAACCAGTCCATCCTAACGGATATCAGTCCTGAATATTCATTGGAAAGACTGATGCTGAAGCTGACGCTCCAATACTTGGTCACCTGATGTGAAGAACTGACTCAATGGAAAAGACCCTGGTGCTTGGAAAGATTGAAGGCAGGAGGAGAAGGGGACAACAGATGATGAGCTGGTTGGATGGCATCACCGACTCGATGGACATGAGTTTGAGCAAGCTCCAGGAGTCGGTGATGGACAGGGAAGCCTAGTGTGCTGCAGCCCATGGGGTCACAGAGATCAGACACAACTGTGGGATTGAACTGACTGAGACTATAGAATTGACTAGTAGACATATCTTGGGTTCTACTATATAAAATATGTTTTCTGGTGTCATTAAAACAATTCTAAACCCTCATTACTTCAGACTTCAACAAACTGGATATTAGATCAATTGCTACAAATGACTATGGAAACAACTTGGTTTCCAACTTACCAGTTTGATAAAGTGGAAAGAAAATTCTATATTCAAATTTAGATTTCTTGGTATAGACTAGTTTCCAGATGTTAATTATTATCTTTTTGTTCATGAACTGTATTGAGCTACCATTTACAGAAAACAATACAAACTCTTTTAAAGTATATATATATGTGTGTGTGTGTGTGTGTGTGTGTGTGTGTTTACATTAATATAGTTGGTATAATCACCACCCTAATTACGATATAGAAGATTTCCATTATGGTAAAGTTTCCTTATGCTTCTTTGTAGTAAATTCTATTCTTCTTGCCTACCAGAGCCAATTAATTTATCTGTTTTTTTTTTTTTTTAATGGGAGGCCTGTTCTAGAATTTCATATCAATGAAAATATACAGTCACAAATTGTGTCTAGACATGCTCATTAAAAATATTTCGGTCTCATCCAAGTTGTTTCATTGTGTAAGTGAATTGCTCCTTTTTATTGCTGAATGTGTCTTCATTTTTAAAGTACTTTTTGGTAGACAGTGTATAACTGGTTTTTTAAAAAATGAAGTTTGATAATTCTCTTTTGGGTTAGTAATTTTAGTCCATTTATATCTAATGTAACTATTGATATTGAATTTCAGTCTACATCTTGCTAATTTTTTCCATTTGACTCATCTACTTTGTTCTTCTTTTTGTCTTTTAATATTTTTTTCTTCTTAATTACTTGAATATCTTTAGTATTCCATTTCATCTTCTCTATTGGTGTTCTGTTAAATCACTTGGTTTTGTGATATACTACTTGTTATGCTTCATTCAGTGCATTTTGAACTTCATATAATCTAGTTTGGATAGTTTTTATGCCATTTTCTCAAGTTCAGGGTGTCTTCTTTGGGAAAAGCTAACCCCCAGCTAAGTCAATCCATGTCAGAATATTGCAATATGTTGTTTCATCTGACTCTTCTTCATGGTTTCCGTTTTTCTTGTTACTCTGTTATGTCATATATATTTACAGTAGTTCTTTTAAATCTTTGTCTGATAATTCAGTCCTACCTGTAACTTCTAACTGTTTTACTGACCAACTTTTTTCCCTATTATAGGCCATATTTTCAGCTTTTTGCCTATTTAGTAATTATTGATTGAGTACTGGACATCCTGAATATTACTGATCCTATTGTCTTCCTTTTAATAGTTGGTTTTGCTCTGACCAGATGTTAATTTACTAGCAAATCACTTTTATCTTTTTGAAACTTGATTTTAAGCTTTGCTAATTCACATCTAGAGTAGTCTGATATCTCCTATAGCTTCATCTTTGTTCTAAGGCATGGCATTTCAAAGGTGTCCATTGAGTTTCCTAACTGTTTGATGAATGTCATTGAAACTGTGGGATCTGAAACATGTCAGTGGGTGCAAGCATGAGAGTTCAGATATTAGTTTAGTTTATAGTTTTCTTGTAGGTTTTTAGTCATGATTTTCTTTGTATGGCTTCATAGAGTATCAGCCTGTTAATGTTCAGTTTAATATTCATCCCAGAGATTAACTGAGTCACTTTAAAAAATTCTGGATGTATTTCCCTTCCATGTAGTCACCATTTATGGTATAGTAAGTCACTCAGTCGTGTCCAACTCTTTGTGACCCCATGGACAGTAGCCTACCAGGCTCCTCTGTCCATGAGATCTTCCAGGCAAGAATACTGGAGTGTGTTGCCATTTCCTTCTCCAGGAGATCTTCCTGACCCGGGGATTGAACCCGGGTCTCCCGCTTTGCAGGCAGACACTTTACCATCTGAGCACTGCCCTACAAATTCTAACCAGCTTAGCTTTCCTTATATCAGCAAGACTTTACTGTGCTTGGACTTACCCTGAGCTTTGGCCTGGACAGTGCTCCAGAAATAAATCCTGGAAAAGGGAGGTAGGCTGTACTTCACTTTTTTCTCTCTCTCTCAGAATTCCAGCTCTGTGCTGCCTGTTTTCCAATATCTGTGAAGAGATTTTTAAAAAATACTATTTATCTACTTTTCTAGGGTTTTTTCCTTTTATTTTGCTTTTAAAAGTAGTAGGGGTAGTCCAACGCCTGTTATTCAATCTTGACCAGAAGCACATGTCCAGGTTACTGTTTTTTGGTTTTGTTTTATTTTCTTTTATCTTATGTGAGACTTTCTTTATCATTGAGATTCTTATGGCTACAGCTTAATTTAATATACACTGTAATTTCTTTATATTATGCTATTTCCCAAAAATGTTTTATCATTGAACTTGTGTGTGACAGAACTTTTATACCTCTCACCAAACTCTAGTGTTCTTGAGAACATAGGTTGAGAATCACTGATTCAATTGCAAAGGTTATAGTCAGAATCTGTGCATTAGGACTCATTAAAATGAATGAAAAGTCTCAAAAAATCAAAATCACTTAGAAATTAATATTATTTAATTTCCACTTCATTTGGAAATTTCTATCACTTCCTAATGACCTGCTTTACAAAAATAGCAAAAATAGGAAGTAATTAGCGTAACAATTGCACAGACTTTTAAGATAAATTAAAACATATTGTTCTACTAAGGGTGTTAATATGCTTTTAGAATCTTAAAAGTATTTACACTATTTTTTTCCCCACATCCATCAATCTCTTAATCTCCTTACATATATATATTAAATATCTTTTATTGGTGGGATATTTAAATTTTATTATGTTAGTAAATTTTAATTATACATAGCAATGTTATCAAATACAGCTATCATGTTATATATTCAATCCTGAGACCTTAGTCTGAATATTTGTATGTATTTTGTAATCACTCCCTATATCCCCTACCTCCCAGCCTCTGCCAAACATTTTTAAAATATCTGTTTCTACAGGCTTGACTTTTTCTCTAGATTTTACTTATAAGTGGGATCACATAGTATTTGTCTTTCTCTGTCTGGCTATATCCACCTAGCATAATGCCCTCAAGATCTATCCATGTTTTAGCAAATGGCATTTCCTTCTTTCTCATGGATGAATAAAACTGCATCACACATATACATCATATTCTCTTTATGTGTTCAAAATTAGAGTCACATCTTCTTTTAACTCTAGTTCTTTTGCTATTTCCACCAATCTGGAGCTTTCTTCCACTGAAACCTCTCAAAATCATTTATGAGATTGGAGTCACCTTCTTCCAAACTCCTGAAGTGTTGATATTTTGACACCTCTTCATAAATATGAAATGTCTTCTTAGTGGCATCTAGAATGGTGGATCCTTTCCATAAGATTTTCAGTTGACTTTGCCCAGATCCATCAGACAAAAGACCACCTATGGCAACAATAGCCTTACAAAATGTATTTCTTAAATAATAAGATTTGATAGTTAAATTTACTACTTAATCCATGGGCTGCAGAATGGATGCTGTGTTAACAAGCATGAAAACAACATGAACCTCTTTGTACATTTCCATCAAAGCTCTTGGGTGACCAGGTACACTGTTAATGAGCAGTAATACTTTGAGAGGAATCTTTCTTTTTTTTTTTTTCAGAACAGTAGTTATTATGTTTAGGACATTACCTTTATTCCCAGTTGGCTGAAAGGTTTTAATCATAAGCAAAATTTGAATTTTTTCAAATATTTTTCCTGCATGTATTAAGATAATTATAATTTTTATCCTTCATTTAGCTAATGTGATGTTTCACAATGATTAACTTCTGGATATTGAAGCATCTTCTTGCATCCCTGGAATAAATTCCAATGAAACATGGTGTATGATCTTTTTTTGCTGATTTCAGTTTACTAATATTTTGTTGAGAATTTTTGCATCTATATCTATCAGGAATACTAGTCTACACTGTTCTTGTATCTCCCTGTCTGCTTTTGGTGTCAGGTGATGCTGGCCTCATAAATGAGTTTAGTAGTGTGCCCTCCTCTTACACATTTTGGAACAGTTTGAGGACAGATAGTAACTCCTGATTAAATATTTTGTAGAATTCATTCATGAAGTCATCTGGTCCTGGGCCTTACTTTGTTAAGAAACTTTTGATATGATTTAGCCTCCATATATACTGGGTAGGCCAAAAAGTTCAGTCAGTTTTTAAGTAAAAATAAAATAAATTTTTCATTTTCACCAAGGACTTTATTAAACAACATATTCATTAACCAAATGAATTTTTTTTGCCAATCCAATATTTATTGCTATGCTCAGATTTTCTACTTCTTAATAATTCAGTCTTGAAGGAATATATATTTCTAGGAATTTATCCTTTCCTCTAAGTTATTTAAATTGGTGTATAATTAAATGCAGGTCTCCTGTATTGCAGGCAGATTCCTTACCATCTGAGCCATCAGGGAAGCCCATAATTGTTCCTAATACTCTCTTGTCATCATTTGTATTTCTGCAATATCAGTTGTAATATCCCTTCTTTTATTTACTGTTTTATTTTAGTCCTCTATTTGCTTGTTGAGTCTAGCTAATGGTATCTATATATTAAAACAAAACAAAACAAAACACCCATTAGTTACATTGATTTTTTTTCTATTATCTTTTAGTCTCTATTTTTTCTTAAATTTTACTCTGATCCTTTTATTTCTTTCTTTCTGCTAACTTTGGGCTAAGTTTTTCTTTTTTTTTTTTCTAGTTTTTTGAGGTATCTAGCTAGACTATTTTTTGTCTTTTTTCCTTAATGTAGGCATTTATTACTGTAAACTTCCCACTTAGAACTGCTTTTGCTGTACCCTAAGTTTTTGCTATTACATTACCATTTTAATTTGCTTCAACATATCATTTAATTTTTCCTGTTTATGTCTTCTATGATTCATTGGTTGTTCAGTATCTTCAAGTTTAATCTCCATATACTTGAGAATTTTCCAGGTTTCTTTTCTGTTATTGATTTCTAGTCTGGTATTCTTATTCCAGAAAAGCTTTTTATTTAAATAGGGCAGATTAGTATAAACTTTCACGGTTCATGCTGTATGGCTTCAACTTTATCCTTTTGTTGACCTCTCTTCATTTAACTGCTATATTTTATTGTAATCTATAGGCACCCTTTAGCTCCTTCTGTTAAAGACTAATGCCTATAACCAAAAAGAATAATTTAAAGTTCAATTCATTTACATTTTCTTTTAATTTTCAAATAAATTTTATTTATCAATCTAAGGAGAAGATAATCATAAACTAGAGGTCATCTGTCTACTATTATCACAGGATCCTAAATAAAAACCTTACAGAAATAATAAGCTAAATAAACTAACATTTTTATCTAAATAATTCACTGTGAATTGGGTTAGTCCTATATAAACCACAGGAGTATTCTTTTGTCCCACAGATCTATAGACTATTTTAAACGCAGAGCTTCTCAGATCATTTTTACAGGTGCACATACTGATTTTGCCACTCACTGTCCTAGTATAACCACAGTCAATAAAAAAAGGTATAGTATAAACTTTTTTTTAAACTCAGTATTCCATCCTACAAAATACACCTGATCCAAGTGGTTCTGTCAATCACAGTGCCTTGTCTCACTTATAGTCAGTTGGGCATGTGTCCCAGTCAGGAATAATCCATAGACTTACCACTGGCAAGTCCAAATAGAGTGTTTTCCAGGATTGCTATACGGGCATGGGAAGAGAAAAGTGTCTTTTCTGTTTTACCTGCTAGAATTAGTAAGCTGGCAGGTTATGAATGGGGCTGAGAGTGGATATCTTTTCTGCCATGTGGAGATAATCTATCTGCTGCATTAAAACAACATGAAAAGAAAACTGGATCTAAAAGATGGAGAATACAACCCCAGCATTTAAGCCTCTGAGTACAGCCATGTCTAAGCCAAATCCAACTAAACTTTCCTGTTATATAAATAAATACATTCTGTGTTTTAAGACATTTTCAATTGAGTATCTATAAATTCACACAGAAATTTCTAACTGATATAGAAAACAAACAGAAACAAAATTTTAAATTTCATTCATGATTTAATGATATTTATGAGGCTACACCAGTAATTTTTCTGTTGATATTTCATGGTGTAGTTTTTATATCCCTTTATGTTTCATTCTGTTCCAGGCATGTCTTTTATAAGCAAGAATATTTTAAAATGTAATCTTATAATCTCTGACTTTTTAAAACTAAATTTAGTCTCCCACCTTTATTTGTTGATATATTGTACTTATTTTAGCATCTCATTTTACGTTTCTTATTTACTATCAGTTTATTGTTTTGACTTTTTCTTGTCATTTTTCCTACATCCTGTTAGGTTGATAAAGATTGCTATACCTCTCTTATAGAGGTTAAGAAACTTGCCCAAGGTCACAAATTAGGCAGCATGAAAATGGAACGTGAAACCATGAGTGACTTGAATCCAGCGTTTTCACACTTACCAACTAAATAATACTGCTTCCAGGGTGCAGAAGGATAGTAACTAGTCAATAAGTTGTGTTTGACTGTTTGTGATCTGACGAACTCTAGTCTGTCAGGCTTCTCTGTTCATGAACTTTTCCAAGCAAGAATATTGGAGAGGGTCGCTATTTCCTATTCCAGGGGATCTTCCTTACTCAGGTATTAAACCTTTGTCTCTTGCGTCTCTTGCATTAGCAGGTGGGTTTTTTACCATTAGCACCACCTGGGAAATCCGCTTCCAGGGTACGGAAGGAAAAGTATTTGCTTAAAACATCTGCAGCGGGGATGGAAACTCAAGGATAAGCAAAAAAGATGGTATTACTTTGAATTGATTGAAATGAAAGAACAATTAATGTTAAAACTTAAAAACACAAAGGTATGTAGATTGAAATGATAGAATTCTCATTTTGAGTGACTTGATGTGTGCTGTCCAAAGACCAGGATAACAGATACAGAGAGCAGGAGGATATTTTTAGCTGAGATGGCCATATATCATCCAGATGGAGATGTTCGGTAGATAGTTTGCCAGAAATTTTCCAGTTCAAAAATGCTGTCTGGGCTAGAATTACACAATGCATCATATCTAAATGTCTATGGAAGCCATGGACTTAGATAAGGACACTCAAAGGGACTGTGTAATAAGGAAAGCCAGAAGAAAAGGATGGTAATATAGGTACATACAGAAGTCTATGACATAAAGTTTAAATACATTAATAGATACACAGCACTGAAAACAGCACCTCAGGTAAAGTAAGAACTAAATAATGGTCAGCTGATGAGGATAATAATAATAATGATGATGAAAAATAACAGGAACACACTTTTTTTTTCCCCCCAGTTTGCAGGCCGCTATATTAGGTTCAAGACAAAATCATCCTTTGAGAGCTGGTGCATTATTTTCCTCATGCAATAAATACTCTCCAACTCATTTTGAGTTAGGAGGAGATATTGAGTTTGATACCCCAACTATGTTATGCTTCTAATGAAAATGGGAATGAATACTAGCTAAGTGATGATAAGATAAATATTTGTATTTTCTCTCACAGTAATTCCTCAGCGTCTACAACAACTAAACTAACTCCTAAGGTTGCTAAAATAATCTTAGATAAATAGTGGGGAGTTTTATGTAGTAGCCATATAAATTTTCTTCTACACAAAGTAGAGTAATATTTATCTCTTAAGAGTTTATTTTTATATTTTTCATAAATTCCACTGTATAATTTAGCCAAGTTCAACTATAAGTGAAAAAGCACTTTTTCCCTCTTTTCCCCCAAACACATCTTCACATAGTAAAGGTGAAATTTGTGCATCCCTGGGGATTTTATAAAAGAGAGAGGTGGAAGGAGAAGTTGAAAGGCAGAGTAAGTTCAAATTGTCAAGCCATTTGGTCTGTGTGAATTTTACCCAGGAGAATCACCCATTCTTATTGTCAAAAGTCAAGTGATCTTGAGAAGCAAGAAAGACAATTCAAAAGTGATGGGAAAATCCCAAGCCAAAGAGCAAAACTGAATGATATTTTACAAGCTGTGAAACAGTTTTATTCCAATGGGCTTTTTAAAGAACAAGCTCCATGAAAACTGTAATCACACTGGAAGGCAATGGAATTTCCAAATTAATTTATATTTTCTTAAATTTAGTTTTTACTTTTAAAAGATAAAACTTGATTAATAATATTTCAAATACAAATGTAAATTATGTACACATTTAAAACCCAGTCAGCCCCACTTCAGACAATTTAATTTTCTTTCATAAATATTTCATCCAATTCTGATATATTTTTCCTCATATTATTTTTTAAAAATTGATTCTGAAATTAATGAAATAACAATGTAAAGATAATTTTAAGACAGCAGCCCATTCTGGCATCCTCATGTGGTCATTAATTTTTGCTCTGAATTGTTTGCTGGAGTGAGAATGATAAATATTATATTCATTGTTCTTTGCAAAATTACTATTATGTCCATTTTTCAGAAATAAAAATTTTAAGATCAAACAATAGCAGAATTAGGATTATATTGCTTCAAAATTCAAGTAACTGTTAGTTTATTATATCAAACTCACCCTAGTTTAAGGATTTTGAATGTCATGGTCTGAAAATATCATCTAAAAATGTATTAAACAATGTGGGAAACTGAACTGTAATCAACAAATCACTGAAGACTCACTGTGGACAACTTTAAGTCCAAAACTCCAAAGAGATTTGGTCATAATAGGGCTTCACAGAATTGTGAGATTTACCTCCAAGAACTCAACCAAGTTTCCATGGTAAATATGGGAGAAGAATATTCTCCTGCTTCTGACAGAGAGGAGAAGGGAACCATTTGAAATACTTCAAAGCATGCTGCTCTTCTTAACAAGACTTGCCCTAAGAGGGAACTAGTAAAGCAGAGCCTAACTTGCTGGGGTATTATCAGAATTTTCCACAGTTTATTGTGAACCACACTGTCAAAGACTTTGGCATAGTCAATAAAAAAGAAATAGACTGTACATATAAGAATGCTAAAATTTAGTAATAAAAATAAGCAAATAGTGGAATTAGCAAGGTCAAATGAAACAAGACCAGTATACACAAAAACACTACATTCATAAGCAAAATTATGCTAAAAAAGGTAAAATCTATACTAGAATATAAGCAACAGATACAGGGAAAAATATATGCAAGGTAACATTTTTAATAAAAAAGTCACAAAATGTTGCTGAGGGATATTAAAGAGAGCTTAAATAGTTGAAATTATATGTGATGATCATGTATAGAAAGAATCAAACTTTTAAAGGTATCGATTTACCCTTAGTCAATCTTTAGAGAACTATATAGAGATATGTAGAGAGATCTACAGAAACCATAGATCTCTATAGGTACCAGAAATTGCCAACATTTCTGGGATCATCGAAAAAGCAAGAGAATTCCAGTAAAAATCTATTTATGCTCTATTGATTATGCTCAAACCTTTGACTGTGTGGATCACAGCAATCTGTGGGAAATTCTTAAAGAGATGGGAATACCAGACCACCTTACCTGCCTCCTGAGAAATCTGTATGCAGGTCAAGAAGCAACAGTTAGAACCAGACATGGAACAACAGACTGGTTACAAATGGGAAAGGAGTACTTCAAGGCTGTATATTGTCACTCTGTTTATTTAGCTTATATACAGATTACATCATGTGAAATGACAGACTGGATGAAGTACAAGCTGGAATCAAAATTGCTGGGAGAATATCAATAACTTCAGATTCACAGGTGATACCACCCTTTATGGCAGAAACCTAAGAGGAACTAAAGAGCTTCTTGATGAAAGCGAAATAGGAGAGTGAAAAGTTGGCTTAAACATCAACATCAAAAAATGAAGATCATGGCATCTGGTCCTATCACTTCATGGCAAATAGACAGGGAAAGAGTAGAAACAGTGACAGACTTTATTTATTGGGGGGCTCCAAAATCACTGCAGATGGTGACTGCAGCCATGAAATTAAAAGACGCTTGCTCCTTGGAAGAAAAGCTATGACCCACCTAGATAGCATATTAAAAAGCAGAGACATTACCTTGCTGACAACGGTTCATCTAGTCATAACTATTGTTTTTCCCGTAGTCATGTATGGATGTGAGAACAGGACTCTAAAGAAAGCTGAGTGCGGAAGAATTGATGCTTTTGAACCGTGGTGTTGGAGAAGACTCTTGAGAGTCCCTTGGACTGCAGGAGATCAACCCAGTCAATCTTAAAGGAAATCAGTCCTGAATATTCAATGGGAGGGCTTAAACTGAAACTGAAGCTCCAGTACGTTGGCTACCTGATGAGAACTGACTCCTTGGAGAAGACCCTGATGCTGGGAAAGATTGAAATCAGGAGGAGAAGGGGACGACAGAGAATAAGACTGTTGGATGGCATCACCGACTCGATGGACATGAGTTTGCAAGCTCCAGGAGTTGATGGACAGGGAAACCTGGTGGGCTGCAGTCCATGGGGTCGCCAAGAGTCGGACATGACTGAGCGAGTGAACTGAACTCGCTCAGTGAGTGAATGAGTTTATTAATTTCTATATCAAAGTTGCAGGAATTTCTTAGGGTTTCATTGTCTCTATAGATCAGTTCAGTTCAGTTGCTCAGTTGTGTCCGACTTTTGCGACCCTGTGGACTGCAGCACACCAGGCCTCCCTCTCCTTCACCATCTCCTGGAGTTTACTCAAACTCATGTCCATCAAGTCGGTGATGCCATCCAACCATCTCATCCTCTGTCGTCCCCTTCTCCTCCTGCCTTCAATCTTTCCCAGCATCAGGTTCTTTTCCAATGAGTCAATTTAATGTATCAGGTAGCCAAAGTATTGGAGCTTCAGCTTCAGCATCAGTCCTTCCAGTGAATATTCAGAACTCATTTCCTTTACATTTTAGTAGTTTGATCTTGACAGTGCTCATAATCTAGACTCAATCTTGAAAGAGGGAGATGTATGTGAAAGACTTATATTTTCTGAATTCAATATTTAATATAAAGTTGTGGTAACGAAGACAATGTGGTTTTCAGATAGGATATATAGAGATCAATAAAATGGAATAGAATAATTTCTTGATAGAGTCATGCACAGATATAGCCTATGATTTTCTACAAATGAGCAAAGGAAATTCAGCAGGGAAAGGAAATCTTTCAAGAAACTGTGCTGGAATGTTATGAATATCATACTGAAAAAATAATAAAATTTTATCATTCATAAAAATTAACTCAAAACGAATGATAGTTCTAAATATGAGAGCTAAAAATATAAAAACCCAGGAAAAAACTTAAGAGAAAATTTATGCAACTTTTGAGTATAAAAAAAATTTCTTAGTGTGAAAGGAACTAACCACAAAAGAAAAATAATTGATACTTTACTTCTTTAAAATTGAAAACATTTATCAAAAGTTACTATAAGTGAAATAAAAAGACAATTCATAGATTAAGGAGAATATTACCTGTGCTTATATTTGTCAGAGATCTTGTATTCATAGTGTCCAAAGAAATATTATACTTAATAAGAAATCAAATCTCTTTATATGAAATCAAGCAGCAAACATTTGAATAAATGCTTTCTTAAAGAAGTTATATAAATAGCCAATAAACATGTGACAAGGAGCTTAATATAAGAGGTGGTTAGGGAAAGGGACATTAAAACTACAATATGTTACTACTACACATAGACTAGAATAGGTAAACTTGGAAAGATTGACTATACCAGCTGTTGGTGAGGCTTAAAGTAAGTGGCACTCTTAGCTGATGGAATGTGACAAGTTATAACCACACAATCTTGACCTTTTCTTTCCATATTTCCTTTCATGTTTACCTATCTTCTTTATGTTACAAAATTAGCACTGAGTATAAAAGAAATCAATAACTGACAGTTATGTTTGAATACGTCAGTATATGGGGGCTCTAGGCATGGGAATAAGTCAAACAAGTTAAGTATCTTAAGATATTCGGTAACGTTCTGCCTCCTCTCCTTCTGATTGTATTTTTTATTTACAGAAAATTTATGATCTAGACTCTGTGAAAGATCCAAACTCTGTCAAGTTTAAAAAGTTATTAACACAGAAGTTTACCAAGTATGGTCTGGGTGTCACACAGATGCCAAAAAGAATATTTTTATGTGGAAAAGATGACCTAGCTGGACTAAGGTGAGTCAGAACTCATGATAAATCTATCTTTTCTCATAACAACCATATGTCAGAAACACCTGATTCAGTCCCACAATCTCAAGGCAGTGACAATCTTAAAGTGACATCCTCAAAGCAATTTCTTTGTGTGTGTGTGTGTGTGTGTGTGTGTGTGTGTGTGTGTGTGTGTCCCTGATTGAAGCCTGTTTCAAATGGTACAAATTCTAGGTTGGTTATTTTTTTGTCTCAATATTTTAAACATTTTGTACTACTCTCTTACTTGCAGTTTCTGAGGAAAAGTGGAACATAACACTCTTTATTTTTGCTTCTCCATAAATAAGATGTTTTTTCCCTTGGTCTTTCAGGATTTTTTTTCTTTATATTTTATTTCCTGTAGTTTAAATATAATGTGCCTAGATGTAAATTTTTTTATATAGTTATCTTGCTTACTGTACTTTGAACTTCCAAGATCTGTGCTGACATAAATTTGTTTCAAATATTTTCTTCTGTTTCTTTTTTCCCTTTTTGGCATCCCAATTATGCATATGTTATATCTTTTGCAGTTGTCCCACAGTCCTTGGATATTCTATGTTGTTGTCTTTTTTTAAAGTCATCTTTCTCTGCTTTTGGGTTTTTTTCAAGGTTCTATTTATACATGTGGTAGCTTAGATTTTTTTTCATCAACTCTGCCTTGTCCATTATAGGCATTCTTCTTTTCTGTTACAGTGGTTTTGATCCCTAAAATTTCTTTTTTGGATTTTTTTTTTTTAGGATTTCCATCTCTCTGCTTACATTTCCCATCTCTTCTTGCATGCTGTCTATTCTATCTGTTATAGCCCCTAGCAAATTAATTATAGTTGTTTTAAACTCCTATTCTGATAATTTCAAAAGAGATAGGAATACCAGACCACTTGACCTGCCTCTTGAGAAATCTGTATGCAGGTTAAGAAGCAACAGTTAGAACCAGACATGGAACAACAGACTGGTTCCAAATTGGGAAAGGAGTACTTCAAGGTTGTATATTGTCACCCTGCTTATTTAACTTACATGCAGAGTACATCATGAGAAATGCTGGGCTGGATAAAGCACAAGCTGGAGTCAAGATTGCCAGGAGAAATATCAATAACCTCAGATATGCCGATGACATCACCCTTATGGCAGAAGTGTAGAAGAGCTAAAGAGTATCTGGATGAAAGTGAAAGGGGAGAGTGAAAAAGTTGGCTTAAAACTCAAAATTCAGAAAACTAAGATCATGGCATCTGGTCCCATCACTTCATGGTAAATACACAGGGAAACAGTGGAAACAGTGACTGACTTTATTTTTTTGGACTCCAAAATCACTGCAGATGCTGACTGAAGCCATGAAATTAAAAGACACTTACTCCTTAGAAGGAAATTTATGACCAACCTAGACAGCATGTTAAAAAGCAGAGACATTACTTTGCCAACAAAGGTCTGTCTAGTCAAGGCTATGGTTTTTCCAGTAGTCATGTATGGATGTGAGGGTTGGACTACAGAGAAAGCTGAGTGTCGAAGAATTGATGCTTTTGAACTGTGGTGTTGGAGAAGACAGTTGAGAGTCCCTTGGACTTCAAAGAGATCCAACCAGTCCATCCTAAAGGAAATCAGTCCTGAATATTCATTGAAAGGACTGATGGTGAAACTCCATACTTTGGCTACCTTATGTGAAGAACTGACTCATTGGGAAAGACCCTGATGCTGGGAAAGATTGAAAGCAGGAGGAGAAGGGGATGATAGAGGATGAGATGGTTGGCATCATTGACTCAATGGACATGAGTTTGGGTAAACTCTGGGAGTTGGTGACGGGCAGGGAGGCCTGAAGTGCTGTTGGATCGCAAAGAGTCGGACACGACTGAGTGACTGAACTGAACCGATGTACACAGACATACCATGTGCAAATATAATTTTATTTATTGTATACCATTTGATCTTTATCATGGTATATTCTATACCATTTTATTTTTTTCCCCTTTAAACTGCACTCATTAGAATCTCTTATATGATGTTAAATATAAGTACATTAGTTTAGTGAATTATATTGACTGATTTTCAAATATGAAAATAATGTTACATTTTTATGACAAAACTGACTTGGTCATAATATATGTTCCTTGTAATGAATCCTGGATGGAATTGCTATTTTGTTAAGATTAACCAGTGTTAATGAGGAATATTAACATTTTTCTTGTAATACATATTAGCATTTTTCTTTTAATACGTTCAATGGAATTTGAAAATATCCCTACCATTGCATGCTATGAAAATGTTTATGTAAGAATTGTAATGTTTTTATTTTAAAAAAATAACAGAATTGACTAGGAAAGGAATTTTGTCCTGGATTTTTTTTTTCCTTTCTTGGTGGTAATAATTTAAATTACTGTTACAAATCTTTTAGTTAATACAAAGTAAAACAAGCTATTTCTTATGCAATTTTAGTTAATTTGTGTCTTTCCAGAAATGTGTCCATTTTATCTAAGTTGTTGAGTTTGCTTAATTTTTTCACAATAGTTCTTTATTATCATTTCAATACATAGAGTTTCTCTCGTGAGGTCTTACTTTTAAATTCTGTCATTGGTAATTTGTGGGTCTTTTCCTACTTTCCCTTTCACCACTATAGTAGATTTTTATTAATTTTAGTGATTCTTTCAAAGAAAGTGCTTTTGGTTTCATTGATTTTTCCCAAATTTTTCCTGCTATTTTATTGATTTCTAATGTTGTACATATTTTCCTCTCTTTTGCTAAATGTAAATTTAATTTGTTCTTATTCAAACTTTTTAAAGTAAAAATTTAGACCATACAATTTCATATTATTCTTTTTTCAATCTCATCACTGAGGAATATTAAGTTTCCTATAAGCACTGTTTGGGCTACATCCACAAATTTTAATGTACAGGATTCAATATCATTAAGTTCAAAGTATGTTCTAATTTCTCCTGTTATTTCTTTGATACACAGGTTATTTAGAAGTATTTTGTTCAGCTTCTAATATTTCTGACTTTTCTAAGATATTTTGTCATTGATTTCTAATTTAATTCTCTTGTGAAGAGTGAATATTTTAGAATATTTCATTTCTTTTAATCTTATTGCAACTTGTTTTATGGTCCAGTATATGAACTCTCCTAACCAGTGTTCCATGCACACTTGAGAAAGATGTGTATCCCACTTTTGTTGGGTATAAAGCTTTATTAATATTAGTTAGAACATTTGGGTTGATAGTCCTGTACAAATGTCTTTGCTTGTTTTCTCTGTGACTAGTTTACCAAACTCTGAGAGAGAAAAAAGTGAAATAATTCAGTCAAAATTGTAGACTTAAGTATTTTTTCCTGTCAGCTTTGTTTTATGTATAATGACCCCACATAGTAGGTGCACATAGATTCAGTATTGTTTTATCCTCTTTAAGAACTATTCATGTAGTCATTCTAAAATGATTAAAAGAACCACTCATAAGGTCTAAAGAAATTCTATACTATGATTAATTAAGTTTTACTCCTAATGTATGGCCCTTTTGGCATCTCTACAAATGCCACTTATGTTCCATGAGGTTCCTCCAGTCTGGTTAAACTCACCACTTTTCCAATCCTATGAGTGTTCTGGAAGGTTTCCATCTGATGGCTCTGTGGTAGTTGTATTTCCTTAATAGTTATTCTTTATCTGGCCTTATGGAGTCATTCTGTGCATGCATAATTTAGCATTCAGCCAAGGAATAGGGGTGACACTTGCAGATCTTTGGAGCTCTTTCTCTGAGTAGTTTTCTCTTTGTCAGTACTCTGCCTTCCAAATACCAGGTCTCTAAGCCTTGCTAATCTCCAATTTCTGTGTATTCAATTCAGCAAGATTATGAAGCCATGCTTATGCCACTTCTCGTCGTGCCAGGGTCCTATAATTAATTCCATTCAGAAATCTAGGGCATTAAGAAGGTTCATCTGTTTTTGTTTCTATTCTCCCTACACAATTGTTTGCTGCCTACTCTCAAATGAATGGGCAGCAAAGCTAGTAGTAAAGAACCTGCCTGCCAGTGAAGTAGATGCCAGAGGCGTGGGTTTGCTCCTTGGGTCAGGAAGATCCCCTGGAGGAAGAGATGACAACCGCTCAAGTATTCTTGCCTGGAGAATCCCATGGACAAAGGAGCCTGGCAGGCTACAGACCACAAAGAATCAGACATGACTGAAGCAACTTAGCACTCAAATGAATAGAAATGGCTGTTTCATAAAAATCATCCAGTTTTAGGGCTGACTATGGCTGTATAGCCATTTAGTACCATTGCTTCATCATGGTTGAAAAGTGGAACCCATATTCCATTTTGAAATACTGAAACCCCTATTCCATTATTTATATTTCCTAGGTTAAAATATATGTATCTTCTCATAACTTTTAGCCATTGCTCTTCGTTTTCCCTTTTGGCATAAAATACCTTTTTCCTATACTTCTGCTACTTACATTATCACAAACATTGCATTATATTACCTTACTTTACATTTTCACAAACAACATTGAAGTATGAAATAAGTAGTTCTTCTATTAGTCATCTCAGTCAAGTACTAAAGCTAGTCATTTGTATTCATTATTATACTCTAACATGAGTCCAATTAACCCTTTTTATTTATTTATTTTTTCCATTTATTTGTATTAGTTGGAGGCTAATGAATTTACAATATTCTAGTGGTTTTTGCCATACATTGACATGAATCAGCCATGGATTTACATGTGTTCCCCATACTGATCCCCCCTCCCACCTCCCTCCCCATCCCAACCCTGTGGGTCTTCCCAGTGCACCAGCCCTGAGCACTTGTTTCATGCATCCAACCTGGGCTGGTGGTCTGTTTCACCCTTGATAGTATACTTGTTTCAATGTTATTCTCTCAGGACATCCCACCCTCGCCTTCTCCCACTGAGTCCCAAAGTCTGTTCTGTACATCTGTGTCTCTTTTTCTGTTTTGCATATTGGGTTATCATTACCATCACATGCACCCTAATGTTCATCGCAGCACTGTTTACAATTGCCAGGACATGGAAGCAACCTAGATGCCCATCAGCAGACGAATGGATAAGGAAGCTGTGGTACATATACACCATGGAATATTACTTAGCCATTAAAAAGAATTCATTTGAATCAGTTCTAATGAGATGAATGAAACTGGAGCCCATTATACAGAGTGAAGTAAGCCAGAAAGATAAAGACCAATACAGTATACTAATGCATACATATGTAATTTTAAAAGATGGTAATGATAACCCAATTAATCCTTTTTAAAAAAGAATTATGTTGAGGTATGTTCCTTCTATTCCTGCTTTCTGGAGAGTTTTAATCATAAATGAGTGTTGAATTTTGTCAAAGGCTTTCTCTGCATCTATTGAGATAATCATATGGTTTTTATCTTCCAATTTGTTAATGTGGTGTATTACGTTGATCGATTTGCGGATATTAAAGAATCCTTTTGCACAACAAAGGAAACTATAAGTAAGGTGAAAAGACAGCCCTCAGATTGGGAGAAAATAATAGCAAATGAGGAAACAGACAAAGGATTAATCTCAAAAATATACAAGCAACTCCTGAAGCTCAATTCCAGAAAAATAAATGACCCAATCAAAAAATGGGCCAAAGAACTAAACAGACATTTCTCCAAAGAAGACATTCAGATGGCTAACAAACACATGAAAAGATGCTCCACATCACTCATTATCAGAGAAATGCAAATCAAAACCACAATGAGGTACCATTACACGCCAGTCAGGATGGCTGCTATCCAAAAGTCTACAAGCAATAAATGCTGGAGAGGGTGTGGAGAAAAGGGAACCCACTTACACTGTTGGTGGGAATGCAAACTAGTACAGCCACTATGGAAAACAGTGTGGGGATTTCTTAAAAAACTGGAAATAGAACTACCATATGACCCAGCAATACCACTTCTGGGCATACACACTGAGGAATCCAGATCTGAAAGAGACACGTGCACCCCAATGTTCATTGCAGCACTGTTTATAATAGCCAGGACATGGAAACAACCTAGATGCCCATCAGCAGATGAATGGATAAGGAAGCTGTGGTACATATACACCATGGAATATTACTCAGCCGTTAAAAAGAATTCATTTGAATCAGTTCTAATGAGATGGATGAAACTGGAGCCCATTATACAGAGTGAGGTGAGCCAGAAAGATAAAGAACATTACAGTATACTAACACATATATACGGAATTTAGAAAGATGGTAACAATGGCCCTATATGCAGGGCAGAAGAAGAGACGCAGAAGTACAGAACAGACTTTTGAACTCTGTGGGAGAAGGGGAGGGTGGGATGTTTTGAAAGAACAGCATGTATATTATCTGTGGTGAAACAGACCACCAGCCCAGGTGGGAGGCATGAGTCAAGTGCTCGGGCCTGTTGGGCTGGGAAGATCCAGAGGAATCGGGTGGAGAGGGAGGTGGGATGGGAGACCGGGATGGGGAATTCGTGTAACTCTATGGCTGATTCACATCAATGTATGACAAAACCCACTGAAAAATAAAAAAATAAATAAATAAATAAAAAGTAAAAAAAAAAATAATAAAAAAAAAAGAATTTCAGAAGCCCTTTTCATTACACTCTTAGTATTTTTAGCTCTATTCTTGGCTATTTATAACACTTTTGGTTCTTTGTTTCATTATTTTATTGAAAAATAACACATTTTCATTAAAAATGAGAAGGAAAATTATTGAAATGGAAAGAACTCACAATCTATATCACCTTTTTTTTTCATTTATTTTTATTAGTTGGAGGCTAATTACTTTACAATATGGTAGTGGGTTTTGTCATACATTGACATGAATCAGCCATGGAGTTAGTTGGAGGTTAATTACTTTACAATATTGTAGTGGTTTTTGCTGTACATTGATATGAATCAGCCATAGGTTTACATGTGTTCCCCATTCTGAACCCTTCTCCCACCTCCCTCCCCATCCCATCCCTCTGGATCACCCCAGTACAACAGCCCTGAGCAGTCTGTCTCATGCATCCAACCTGGACTGGCGATCTGTTTCATACATGATAATATACATGTTTCAATGCTATTCCCTCAGATCATCCCACTCTCACCTACTCCCACAGATTCCAAAAGACTGTTCTATACATCTGTGTCTCTTTTGCTGTCTTGCATACAGGGTTATTGTTACCATATCTCTAAATTCCATATATATGTGTTAGTATACTCTATTGGTGTTTTTCTTTCTGGCTTACTTCACTCCGTATAATAGGCTCCAGTTTCATCCACCTCATTAGAACTGATTCAAATGTACTCTTTTTAATGGCTGAGTAATATTCCATTGTGTATATGTACCACAGCTTTCTTATCCATTCATTTGCTGATGGACATCTAGGTTGCTTTCATGTCCTGGCAATTATAGACAGTGCTGTGATGAACACTGGGGTACACATGTCTCTTTCATTTCTGGTTTCCTCAGTGTATATGTCCAGCAGTGAGATTGTTGGGTCGTATGGCAGTTCTATTTACAGTTTTGCAGGAATCTCCACACGGTTCTCCATAGTGGCTGTACTAGTTTGCATTCCCACCAACAGTATAAGAGGGCTCCCTTTTCTCCATATCCTCTCCAGCATTTATTGTTTGTAGATTTTTGGATAGCAGTCATTCTGACCATCGTGAGATGGTACCTCATTGTGGTTTTGATTTTCATTTCTCTGATAATGAGTGATGTTGACCATCTTTTCATGTCTTTGTTAGCCATCTGTATGTCTTCTTTGGAGAACTGTCTGTTTAGTTCTTTGGCCCATTTTTTGATTGGGTCATTTAATTTTCTGGAATTGAGCTTTAGGAGTTGCTTGTATATTTTTGAGATTAATTCTTTTTCAGTTGCTTCATTTGCTATTATTTTCTCCCATTCTGAAGGCTGTCTTTTCACTTTGGTTATAGTTTCCTTTGTTGTGTAAAAACTTTTAAGTTTAATTAGGTCCCATTTGTTTATTTTTGCTTTTATTTACATTACTCTGGGAGGTGGGTCATAGAGGATCCTGCTGTGATTTATATCGGAGAGTGTTTTGCCTATGTTCTCCTCTAGCAGTTTTATAGTTTCTGGTCTTATGTTTAGATCTTTAAACCATTTTGAATTTATTTTTGTGTATGGTGTTAGAAAGTGTTCTAGTTTCATTTTTTTACAAGTGGTTGACCAGTTTTCTCAGCACCACTTGTTAAATAGATTGTCTTTTCTCCGTTGTATATTCTTGCCTCCTTTTTCAAAGATAAGGTATCCATATGTGCATGAATTTATCTCTGGGCTTTCTATTTTGTTCCATTGATCTACACTTCTGTCTTTGTGCCAGTACCATACTGTCTTGATGACTGCAGCATTGTAGTAGAGCCTGAAGTCAGGCAGGTTGATTCCTCCTATTCCATTCTTCTTTCTCAGGATTGCTTTAGCTATTTGAGGTTTTTTTTTTTTTTTGTATTTCCATACAAATTGTGAAATTATTTGTTCTAGTTCTGTGAAAAATACCATTGGTAGCTTGATATGGATTGCATTGAATCTATAGATTGCTTTGGGTAGTATATTCATTTTCACTATACTGATGCTTCCAATCCATGAACATGATATATTTCTCCATCTATTTGTATCCTCTTTGATTTCTTTCATCAGTGTTTTATAGTTTTCCATATATAGGTCTTTTGTTTCTTTAGGTAGATATATTCCTAAGTATTTTATTCTTTTCGTTTCAATAGTGAATGGAATTGTTTCCTTAATTTCTCTTTGTTTTCTCATTGTTAGTGTATAGGAGTGCAAGGGATTTCTGTGAGTTAATTTTATATCCTGCAACTTTACTATATTCATTGATTAGCTCTAGTAATTTTCTGGTAAAGTCTTTAGGGTTTTCTATGTAGAGGATCATGTCATCTGCAAACAGTGAAAGTTTTACTTCTTCTTATCCGATCTGGATTCATTTTATTTAACCTTGTGTCTTTTTCATTGGCATTATGTTTAAAGCTTTGTTTAGTCATATTTTATAAGATTTTTCAAAGTAGAAAGTAAATCTTGTCTAAGAGAAGAATTTTCCAGAAGAAATTTCTATCTCAAATTACAGTATTATATTGCCATAATGAGAAACATCAATACTTAACAAAATTTCTTCTTTTTACATTTCAACCAAATGCCATTTGGAAAACCAAATGTGGTGATTCCCCTACACATTATTAAAGAATGCTTTTTTTTTTTTTTTTTTTTTGGTTGGTTCGTTGATTGGTGTTTTTTAATTTTTAATTGAAGGATAATTGCTTTATAGTATTGTTTCCATTTCTACCATGCATCAACAAGAATTAGCCATAGGTGTATATATTTCTGCTCTGTCTTTAACCTCTGTCTCACTTCCCACCCTTTATCACCCCTCTAGTTTGTTATAGAGCCCCAGTTTAAGTTCCTTGAATCACATAGCCAATTTCCTTTGACTATCTATTCTTGATATGGCCAATTATATCTGGTGAAATTTCCCTAAATGGTGATTTTCTTCAGAATACCTGTGACAAGCTGGAGTATCCTAGCTCTTTTACGTAGCAACTTTTCCTTTCTTTAGTTATTTATGATGATTCACATCTCCATTGTCTGGATTGTATCTCTAAAAGTATAAATATTTTATGGTATTCATAAAATTTCCACTGATTTATGTGAAGACACAAACAATAATAATTAACATTTATTAAGAATTACTTTGTATTTTATGTTAGTTCAGTTCAGTCACTGAGTCGTGTCCAACTCTTTACAACCCCATGGACTACGATATGCCAGACCTGTATATGACCAACTCCCGGAGACTGCTCAAACTCATGTCCATCGAGTCAGTGATGCCATCCAACCATCTCATCCTCTTCTCCTGTCACCTGTCATCCCCTTCTCCTCCCGTTTTCAATCTTCCCGAACATCAGGGCCTTTTCAAATGAGTCAGTTCTTTCAAATGAGTCAGATGGCCAAAGTTTTGGAACTTTAGCTTCAGCATCAGTACTTCCAATGAGTATTCAGGACTGATTTCCTTTAAGATTGACTGATTGGAACTCTTTGTAGTCCAAGGGACTATCAAGAGTCTTCTCCAACACCACAGTTCAAAAGCATCAATTCATCAGCTCTCAGCTCTCTTTATAGTCCAACACTCACATTCATAAATGACTACTGGAAAAACCATAGCCTTGACTAGGTGGACCTTTGTTGGCAAAGTAATGTCTCTTCTTTTAAATATGCTGTCTAGTTTGGTCACAGCTTTTCTTCCAAGGAGCAAGCTAATTTCCTGGATGCCAGGCACCAATTGCAGTGATTTTGGAGTCCCCAAATAAATAGTCTGTCACTGTTTTCATTCTTTCCCCATCTATTTGCCATGAAGTGATGGGACTGGATGCCATGATCTTTATTTTTTGAATGTTGAATTTTAAGCCAGGTTTTCACTCTCTTGTTTCACTTTCATCAAGAGGCTGTTTAGTTTTTTGCTTTCTGTCATAAGGGTGGTTTCATCTGCATATCTGAGGTTATTGATATTTCTTCCAGCAATCTCGATTCCAGCCTGTGCTTCATTCAGCCTGGTATTTCTCATGATGTACTCTGCATATAAGTTAAATAAGCAGGGTGACAGTATACAGCCTTGACGTACTCTTTTCCCTATTTGGAATCAGTCTATTTTTCCATTTCCAGTTCTAACTATTGCTTCTTGATCTGCATACATGTTTCTCAAGAGGCAGGTCAGGTGGTCTGGTATTTCCATCTCTTTAAGAATTTTCCACACTTTGTTGTGCTCCACCCAGTCACATTAGGCTTTGGCATAATCAATAAAGCAGAAGTAGATGTTTTTTTATGGAATTTTCTTGCTTTTTCAATGATCCAACAGATGTTGCCAATTTGATCTCTGGTTCCTTGAACATCTGGAAGTTCATGGTTCACGTACAGTTGAAGCCTGGCTTGAAGAATTTTGAGTATTACTTTGCTAGCATGTGAGGTTAGTGAATTGTGTGGTAGTTTGAATATTCTTTGGCATTGCCTTTCTTTGGGATTGGAATGAAAACTGACTTTTCCAGTCCTTTGGCCACTGCTGAGTTTTCAAAATTTGCTGGCATATTGAGTAAGCCCTTTCACAGCATCATCTTTTAGGATTTGAAATAGCTCAACTGGAATTCCATCACCTCCACTAACTTTGTTCATAACGATGGCCCACTTGACTTTGCACTTCAGAATGTCTGACTCTAGGTGAGTGATCACACCATCGTGGTTAGCTGGGTCATGAAGATCTTTTTTGTATAGTTCTTCTGTGTATTCTTTCCACTTCTTCTTAATATCTTCCACTTCTGTTAGGTCCATACCATTTCTGTCCTTCATTGTGCTCACCTTTGCATGAAATGTTCCCTTGGTATCTCTAATTTTCTTAAAAGAGATCTCTAGTCTTTCCCATTGTTTTCCTTTATTTTTTTGCATCGATCACTGAAGAAGGCTTTCTTATCTCTCTTTGCTATTCTTTGGAACTCTGCATTCAAATGGGTATACCTTTCCTTTTCTCCTTTGCCTTTTGCTTCTTTTTTCTCAGCTAACAGTAAGGCCTCCTCAGACAACCATTTTGTCTTTTTGCATTTCTTTTTTGGGGATGGTCTTGATCATTGTATCCTGTACAATGTCACTAAGCTCCATCCATAGTTCTTAAGGCATTCTATCACATCTATTTTTGTCACTTCCACTATATAATCTTAAGGCATTTGATTTATGTCATACCTCAATGGTCTAGTGGTTTTCCCTGCTTTCATCAATTTGAGTCTGAATTTGGCAATAAGGAGTTCATGATCTGAGCCACAGTCAGCTCCTGGTCTTGTTTGTGCTGACTGTATAGAGCTTCTGCATCTTTGGCTGCAAAGAATAGAATCAATTTGATTTCAGTATTGACCATCTGGTGATGTCCATGTGTAGAGTGTTCTCTTGTGTTGTTGGAAGAGGGTGTTTGCTATGACCAGTGTTAAGTACTTTACATACACCACAAATTTAAGTAAATGTTCTATTTATTTGTTGCTTTCTTCCTCCTTTTCTGGTGAGATAAAGATCTTGCTTAAGTGTATCTTCTATGCTATAGTCACATTTAGTAATGTAAACATCTACATTATGACCATAATTAAAACCTGGTCTTACTTCCTCTATCTCTTCCATTTCAATACATGGACTTTAAATATTCACTAGTGTTTCAACATTTTGGATCTCTGTAACCTTAAGATCTATAGAACTTCATTTTTTTTTCTTTCTTCAAATTAGACCCTGTAGTAGGACCCAGTTGAGAGAACAGATTCTCTTTCTCTCTTTTCTGTACACTCACACCCACATACACTTTGTGTATCTACAGGATAGCACCTTTTGACTTACCACAATAACCAAAAGGATACATTGAGAAGATGCTGAATTTGCTTTGACAGGATTGTTTGGTTATGAATAAAATGGAACACTGATTTGAGAAGTCAAGAAAAAAATTGGAGTTATGGGTCTGAAGCTTCCAAAGACAACTAAAGCTATACATAGGCATTTGGATTAATCTGTTAGCAGAAAATTTAAGATTATGAGTTTGTTTTCCTTTTTTACCTGAAGGTATATTTTCTTTACTGACACAATCTTTGCCATTTTGAATTTCTGTTATAAGTGAAGAGATGTACAAGTAATAAAGTTCATGATAGTAGAGTGGGTTATATTTGGGATTATTTTGTACCAAATGTGATGCTAATGTCTTCTACCTTATTCAATCATAAACAGAATTTGAGCTTCTGTATACAGAAAAATAGCATCACATGAGATAACTATAATGGTTTTCAGTTGATCACAGCTAGAATTTTTAATATATTTATCTAAAGACTTCTACATTTGTTTTATTTAATTAAAGCAAATGTCAGAAACATTGTAATTTTATTTCTCCAATAACATGTCCCTCTTTCGAGATCTACTTTGTGTGACTCAGTCTTCAAATTACTATCTTTTTCTGTTTCTAGTCATTATTCTTAAGGGATTTAGATCCTTTATAACTGGAGTTTAACTCATTATGCAATTTTAAAGACTCTGAAACATTTTCTGAGACAGGAGCTTAAGTATTATACAAATTAATAATTTTACTCTGCATAAATTTTTAAATCACTACCAAAAATATGCATTGACAAATACCTCTATTAAACAGGATAAAAATGTGAGTTTTTATCCAGTGTTCCACTTGGAGGAAGTAGACTCAATTGGCTTTTTCTTTTTTTACTGTATCAGACTCTCCTGAGAAGACACTAGTAGGAAAGAAGTTTAAAATATGTTTACTTTACTATCATGAAGTTATACTTTCAGCAACTTTGTGAATATAATGAATATTCATTGAAAATCACTGTTAGATGTGGTATTTATTTAATCTGTATCTTCCCTCCACCCTCCTTTGGCTGTGTTGGGTCAGCATGCTGTGCAGGCTTTCTCTCTAGTTGTGGCAAGCAGGGATGACTCTCCAGTTGCCGTGTATGAGCTTACTGCAGTGGCTTCTCTTGTTGCAGAGTATACACTCCAGAGCACAGACTCAGGAGTTGTGGTGCACAGGGTTAGTTAATTCTGGAGGCATGTAGGCTCTTCCTGGGCCAGGGACAGAACTCATGTCTCCTACATTGGCAGGCAGATTCTTTATCATTGAGCCACTAGGGAAGCCCTGAATTTCTATCTTTTAATTGCATTTTTCTTTTTTCAAAATTTTCTTTCTTGCAAAAGCTGCTGAATGGTGGAACTGTTTTCATTCTTTATTATATCTATTAATGAGGGGTTAGTAATCAAGAATATGATACAGACGATATTGACAAAGGTGAGTCCTTATCAGTTTGTGAAGATGTTGCTCTATTAATGGAACTACTAGAATTGTCTAAACTAGGAAGTTAATTGTGGATATTATTATCTCTCCTTTCTACAGGCATTGTGAAGCATTTGTAATAGGAATTGAAAATGTATCTTACTTCACCAAAGCTAAGCTTCTTCTGTATTAGAATAATTTGCTTATGGGAGATATAGGGGAAAGTATTTGTTTATGAGTAAAATACTGTAGTGATTCAGAAGATTCCACCCCTGTTCTTCCCTTTACTCGTAGCAAAGACCTTTTAATTTCTAACTTAAGAGAAGCTTAAAGGACCTCAACACTGATTTAAATGTTCATTAAGTCATAGCAAGATTCCCTTTCTTGGTATTCATGGTGGAATTTTAGACAGGAGACAGTAAGCAACCTTGGCTATTTAAAAGGTGGGTAGGGACTAACAGCTAGACTTAAACCAATTTTGCCCAATTTGAACACATACTTACAATTTAGCTCTGCAAGGTTATTTTACCCCAAACTATTACTAATGTAACTTTGAGCAGATAAATAAGGAAAGCATTTTCCTTTCAGTTTCACCTCTGCTGGGTTTGCGTTCAGTGACACGGCAGTTAGTGGCATGTCCAGCCACAAGCTGATCCCTGGGAGCTGAGTGCCGGGAGCCCAGAGGAGACCAGACATGGTGAAAGCTGTTGCTTCTTTCCAGGTAAGGGTCCCTGGACGCTCATCCCTGGGACTCTCCTTAGCCAGCTGTTCCTCTTAACTCTCTCTCCCTCCACATCCAGCTCAGGGCAAGAGTGATGCTTTAACAGCGCAGTACTGGGAACACCGTCGTGTACATGATGGTGTGCAGAAATCCTTCTCGTCACATGCTTTTGCTGTGCAGTTCATTTTTTAACAAAGCACTAGAGAGGAAAATGTGGATGTCAGTGAAAGAGAAGAGCAGGGGGTGAGAGACCATTTTGTAGCAAATGAATTACATTCAAAGTCAATTTTTAACTAATTCTTCCTGTGGCTATTAAAAGAGCTAGCATTACATAGAGTCACAAACCAATCCCTAGAAAATGAGTGTCAGTTAGAGACCCACTTCGGGGCATAAAGTATCCTCTTTAGAGAAAATCATTCTTGAAGTCCGTATATTAAGTTTGTTCTCACTATTCTTAGGTAGGTTTAAAAAATATAGCAGAAAAGAAAGATAAACGGTTGGATTTATCCATTTTGAAGAGACCATAAATTGACCTCCTGCTGATGACAAAGTACTCAGTAAGAGAAAAAAAAAAAAAAAAACAAACTGAAAAAACCCACAAAGAAACCCTTCACAGCCAACAATAGAGATGGCTTCAGTTCAATTTCCTTTCATATAGAGGATCTTGCTTTGTATTTTAGTCCCATAAAACATTTATTAGGAGAAAATTCAGGAATATTATCAAATCACCAAAAAGTAAAATCCTAATGCATGTGGGCACAAAACATTTTTGTAACTTCTTTGACATATGAGCTAGTTGTAATGGAAAATTTCTTCTTTACTCCTTTATTCGTTCAATCCTTCCTTCTTCCTCCCCTTCCTTATCCCCTCTCTTCTTAATTTTCTTCATTTTTTTCTTTCTTACTTCTTTCTCTGCTTCCTTTTTTATGAAAGACTGTATTCCAAAAACTGGGAAGTATTATGGAAAGCTAAGTATCTTTTCCTTAAAGAACTTAGATGAATAATTTCATATATTAGCCTTTACCTTTAACGTAGGGTCTTAGATCCTTAATTCTACAGCAATATACAATGACAACTACTACTTTAATTGTACTAGTAAGGAGAATCTCAGAAAAGTGCCTTTATTGCCACAGTTATCTATTCTGTGTATTAGCTGCATTGTAGAAACTTCTTGGAGGTGACCTCTTCGAGATACACACATCTTGTCATCAACAATCCATAGGAGAGTTTGAAATGGGGTGTGAGAACTTGCTACGTTTTACTTGGCATCTTGGGAGACACCATTATCATGAACCCTTGAATTTACTGTCTTCATAGACAACTTGCTATGGGAAAGGGGGACTTTGGAGTTAACTCAGCAGCTTCTGCAAATGAATGTTCCATGAGAGGATTACTGCAGACCCCAAGAGGGGACATTATTCTTGCTCTTCATTAGAAGGGGTGAGAAAAAGCTGTCCTTTGTATTCCTGGATAGGCAGACTTTATTCCAGTAGGAGTTTCTCTCTGGAATTCAATTCTCTAAAATTCTTAGTGCTCCCAAAGTCAGATTTGTCTTTAATGGAAATGGGACAAGGGGAATCTGAAAATGTCAAGTGCAGAGTTTTATTTTTCAAGGAGACTATGGGTTTACAAATTGGGAGGGAAAAAAATTCCTTAAAACAAAATGAAAGTGTGATTGTAAAAGTCCTATGCATTGCAATTTGACAATATTCACTAACTGAAAATGCCACCCACTTGACTAATTTACCAATTTAAAGTTATTTTGTAATCTCCCTGTGAGCCACCCAATGTGAGTTTTCTGTGTGAAAGTGTGTATGTCTGTGTGTGCATGTACATGGATATGTATATTACTCTACAACAGCAAATAACCTCCCACAATGTTTAAGAAACTATAAACTAACAACTCATGCCTTCCTTGTTTCTTTCAGTAACAATGACAGTTGTGTAAAGGTAATTATTTTCCAAGTTAAATTTTAGTGCAATGTGTGGGTAAACAAAGCACAACTGAATTTTCAAAGGCCTATAAATAATTTTTAAGAAAATAATTGAAAACAGAGAGGAAATACAGATGAAATTGCTGGAAGTATTTGAATTTTAAAAGAGTGGAAATGAAATGTGAGGAGAAAAAGACTCAGTATTTGATAATAAAATTATTAAAATTGACACAACCTGACTTAGTAATCTATTTAGAGTTGGGAGTTTAAAGTGAATACATGCAGAAACCAATATAAAATAATTCTGTATTTTTCTGTCACTTTAAATATAAAAGTGAATCGTAAATACAGAATCAGTTCAGTTCAGTTGCTCAGTCATGTCCAGCTCTTTGTAACCCGATGAACTGCAGCCTTCCTGCCAACCCTAGACCTTCCTGTCCATCACCAACTCCTAGAGCTTGCTCAAACTTATTGTCCATTGAGTCAGTGATGCCATCCAACCATCTCATCCTCTGTTGTCCCTTTCTCCCCCCACCTTCAATCTTTCCCAGCATCAGGATCTTTTCCAAGGAGTCAGTTCTTCACATCAGGTGGCCAAAGTATTGGAGCTTCAGCTTCATCAGTCCTTCCAATGAATATTCAGGACTGATTTCCTTTAAGATGGACTGGTTGGATCTCCTTACAGTCCAAGAGATTCTCAAGTGTCTTCTCCAACACCATAGTTCAAAAGCATTAATTCTTTGGCACTCAGCTTTCTTTATAGTCCAACTCTCACATCCATACATAACTACTGGAAAAATCATAGCTTTGACTAGATGGATCTTTGTCAGCAATGTAATGTGTCTGCTTTTTAATAGGCTGTCTAGGTTGGTCACAGATTTTCTTCCAAGGAGCAAGCATCTTTTAATATCATGGCTGCAGTCACCATCTTCAGTAATTTTTGGAGCCAAGAAAATAAAATCTGTCATTGTTTTCACTGTTTCCCCATCTATTTGCCATGAAGTGATGGGACCAGATGCTATGATCTTTGCTTTTTGAATGCTGAGTTTTAAGCCAGTTTTTTCACTCTCCTCTTTCACTTTCATCAAGAGGCTCTTAAGTTAATTTTGTAATTTTAAAATATCTAATTTATTAGCTATGTCTTATAGGTACTAATTACAGAAAGTGATTTTGATTGGGACTTCTATTTAAACCTAAGATAGATATTGTATTGAGTGTTAACCTAAGATGGATATTGCATTGAGTGCTAAACTCAAATCAATCATCTATCATTGTTATTTTCTTTGCAATACCTGTAAAAGTAGAAAAATTATTAACATAAAGCACAGCATTTAAAAAAATTTCCAGTAGCAGTCTCTGTCAAATAATTACAAGTTATCTACTCATCATCATGTTAGACATGGCCCTTTATAAAAAGATCTGTATAAATACTGTGCTCTAGGGATTTAGGAGAGGTGAATTGCCATATTAATCTGGCCCTTTTTGTATACCACTGAATATTTTTAGGACTTTATAGGATGTATAGCTTGTGGTTAAAAGTAAAATAAAGACCTTTTATAAGGTCTATGAAAAGTTGTAAGTTAATCTCCTAGCTCTGTGTGAACAATTCTAAGAGTGGAGAACTCACTGCAAAATGAGAAAAACCGATCCTTCCAAAGAGCAGTCTGAGAAGTCTCTCTCAGCTTTTAACCAATGGGCCAAAGACTATCTCCTAAAGCAATCATGACACATTTCCTACACCTTATTAGCTCTTAGATTATTTGAAGCCACTTGTCCTAGTTTGCTTCCTTAAATTTCCACAGATATCCTGTAATTTAAGTAAACCTATTTTTACATTCCTTCTTATATTATGGTAATTATTAATTTCAAACCTTCTAGCCTATTAGTTTCAGTAAGCTAAAGTGCTTGTCTTTTGATCTTTTTCCATCATGTAACTTGCTAGCACTTCTAGAGATTTCTATGCTTCTCTGTTCTTTCTCTTCACTGCCCACCCTTTTCTCTGCTCTTAAAGTTCTTTGACCTTTGTCATATTATTTTAAGCCTGGTCTCCATAAGATTAGAAGCTTGACTGGTACTATTTATTCCCTTCTTGGACTCAATTTCAACTTCTAAACAGTTTCGGGTCACTATTCCCATGTATTCCATGCATATCCGTAGTCTGAAGATAGCTCCACTTCAGTTGCACACCAACCTGGTTACAAATATCTAACCCAAATCAGAGTTCAGGCATGCCAACTTTCTCAGGGAGACTTTTGAATAATTATTTCATGAATTCCATGTCCCAGGGCCACCATTTTGTCTCTGTCTTGGGCCTTAACAGAATGGTGGCATAGGTATGCTGAGATTTCATATCTGGGGCAAACTATGGCTAATTCGAGTACAGTAGAGAGGCTTTATTGTTAAGCTGGTGAGTATCTCTCTTCTGATTGCCCACTGACAGTCTTCTTAGCCTCATACTTTACTCCTCAGAGAAGCTTTCCAATTAAAAAGTTCATTTCCAGGTTCTCAACGAATTCATGCATAAAACATTTCCCTTTAAGGGCTGGGGATCTAGTTCAATGCAGATTGCAAAGTGGAGAGTATGCTCCAACCACTGATGTCACTCTTGCTGCTAAATGTAGGAAATCGCCAGTGCTGGAGATTCTCCTTCTTCCTTATGAGATGACTATACTACAAAACAGTGAACTAAGTTTTTATGGAGCCAGTATGCTCTGACTTATTGAGTGAATAATATCTTTCTTTTAGCTAAATAGGTTGGATTATTGCTACAAGATTATTGGAACACCCATTCTAGCAGCAATGGGATATATTTCTGTGGCCCTACTCAGACTGGAATGTACATAAAGCAAAGTGGATAATCCCATGGACAGAGGAGTCTGGTGGGCTACAGTTCAAAGGGTCTGCAAAGAGTCAGACAAGACTAAGCGACTGAGCACACACACAGGAATGAGAATACAGTAACTGATATGTATACTTTCATTTCAAGGTCTTTAAATGAACTGTACACAATAAACTTTTGTGAGTCCCTGTAGTGCCTAACTTTTCCAAGAAGATGCCTTAGATCTAGGTAAAGGCTACTGATAAGATTATATCTTTTTGAGATTTCTACCATTGACTACACCGTCAGAGTCTTTGGCATAGTCAATAAAGCAGAAATAGATGTTTTTCTGGAACTCTCCTGCTTTTTTGATGATCCAGCAGAGGTTGGCAATTTGATCTCTGGTTCCTCTACCTTTTCTAAAACCAGCTTGAACATCTGGAAGTTCACAGTTCACATATTGCTGAAGCCTGGCTTGGACAATTTTGAGCATCACTTTACTAGCATGTGAGATGAGTGCAATTGTGCAGTAGTTTGAGCATTCCTTGACATTGCCTTTCTTTGGGATTGGAATGAAAACTGACCTTTTCCAGTCCTGTGGCCACTGCTGAGTTTTCCACATTTGCTGCCATATTGAATGCAGCACTTTCACAGCATCATCTTTCAGGATCTGAAATAGCTCAACTGAAATTCTATCACATCCACTAGTTTTGTTTGTAGTGATTCTTTCTAAGGCCCACTTGACTTCACATTCCAGGATGTCTGGCTCTGGGTGAGTGATCACACCACTGTGATTATCTGGGTTGTGAAGATCTTTTTAGTACAGTTCTTCTGTGTATTCTTGCCACCTCTTCAGAATATCTTCTGCTTCTGTTAAGTTCATAACATTTCTGTTCTTTTTCGAACTCACATTTGCATGATATGTTCCCTTGGTATCTCTAATTTTCTTGAAGAGATCTCTAGTCTTTCCGATTCTATTGTTTTCCTCTATTTCTTTGCATTGATTGCTGAGGAAGACTTTCTTACCTCTCTTTGCTATTCTTTGAAACTCTGCATTCAAATAGGAATATCTTTCCCTTTCTCCTTTGGTTTTTGCTTCTCTTCTTTTCACAGCTATTTATAAGGCCTCCTCAGACAACCATTTTGTCTTTTTGCATCTTTTCCATGGGGATGGTCTTGATCCCTGTCTCAGTACAATGTCATGAACCTCCATTCATAGTTCATCAGGCACTCTGGCTATTAGATCTAGTCCTTTAAATATATTTCTCACTTCCACTGTATAGTCATAAGGGATTTGACTTAGGTCATACCTGAATGGTCTTCTGGTTTTCCCTACTTTCCTCAATTTCAGTCTGAGTTCGGCAATAAGGAGTTCATGATCTGAGCCATAGTCAGCTCCCGGTCTTGTTTTTGCTGACTGTATAGAGCTTCTCCATCTCTGGTTGCAAAGAATATAAACAATCTGATTTTGGTATTGACCATCTGGTGATGTCCATGTGTAGAGTCTTCTCTTGTGTTGTTGGAAGATGGTGTTTGCTATGACCAGTGCATTCTCTTGGCAAAACTCTGTTAGCCTTTGCCCTGCTTCATTCCATACTCCAAGGCCAAATTTGTCAGTTACTCCAGGTGTTTCTTGACTTCCTACTTTTGCATTCCAGTCCCCTAGAATGAAAAGGACATTTTTTTGGGTGTTAGTTTAAAAGGTCTTGTAGTTCTTCATAGAACCATTCAACTTCAGCGTCTTCAGTGTTACTGGTTGGGGCATAGGTTTGGATTACCATGATATTGAATGGTTGGCCTCGGAAACGAACAGAGATCATTCTGTTGTTTTTGAGATTGCATCCAAGTACTGCATTTTGGACTTTTTTGTTGACCATGATGGCTACTCCATTTCTTCTAAGGCATTCCTGCTCACAGTAGTAGATATAATGGTCAGCTGAGTTAAATTCACCCATTCCAGTCCATTTTAGTTCGCTGACTCCTAGAATGTCAACATTCACTCTTGCCGTCTCCTGTTTGACCACTTCCAATTTGCCTTGATTCATGGACCTAACATTCCAGGTTCCTACGCAATATTGCTCTTTACAGCATTGGACCTTGTTTCTATCACCAGTTCCATCCACAACTGGGTATTGTTTTTGCTTTGGCTCCATCTCTTCATTCTTTCTGGAGTTATTTCTCCACTGATCTCCAGTAGCATGTTGGGCACCTACCAACCTGGGGAGTTCCTCTTTCAGTGTCCTATCATTTTGCCTTTTGATATTGTTCATAGGGTTCTCAAGGCAAGAATACTGAAGTGGTTTGCCATTCCCTTCTCCAGTGGATCATATTCTGTCAGATCTCTCCCCATGACCCATCCATCTTGGGTGGTCCCACACGGCATGGCTTAGTTTCATTGAGTTAGACAGGACTGTGGTCCTGTGATAAGATTGGCTAGTTTTCTGTGATTATGGTTTTAGTGTGTCTGTCCACTGATGCCCTCTCGTAATACCTACCGTCTCACTTGAGTTTCTCTTACCTTGGACTTGGGGTATCTCTTTACGGCTGCTCCAGCAAAGCGCAGTAACTACTCCTTATCTTGGACAAGGGGTATCTCCTCACGGCTGCCCCTCCTGAACTTGAACGTGGAGTAGCTCCTCTCGGCCCTCTGCGCAGACACCGCTCTTGGAGGTGGGGTTGCTCCTCTCAGCTGCCGCCCCTGACCTCGGGCGTGGGTAGCTCCTCCGGGCTGCTCCTGCGCTGTCCCAACCTGACGCTCTCGGTCGCCGCCCCTGACCTTGGGCGAGGGGTAGCTCCTCACGGCCACGCTTCTGCGCGTTCTGTCACAGCCAAACCAAAGCCTTTGACTGTGTAGATCACAATAAACTGTGGAAAATTCTGAAAGAGATGGGAATACCAGACCACCTGACCTGCCTCTTGAGAAAGCTATATGCAGGTCAGGAAGCAACAGTTAGAACTGGACATGGAACAACAGACTGGTTCCAAATAGGGAAAGAAGTACATCAAGGCTGTATATTGTCACCCTGCTTATTTAACTTATATGCAGAGTACATTATGAGAAACACCGGGCTGGAAGAAGCACAAGCTGGAATCAAGATTGCCAGGAGAAATATCAATAACCCCGGATATGCAGATGACACCACCCTTATGGCAGAAAGTGAAGAGGAACTAAAAAGCCTCTTGATGAAAGTAAAAGAGGAGAGTGAAAAAGTTGACTTAAAGCTCAACATTTAGAAAACTAAAATCATGGCATCTGGTCCCGTCACTTCATGGGAAATAGATGGGGAAACAGTGGAAACAGTGTCAGACTTTATTTTGGGGGGCTCCAAAATCACTGCAGATGGTGTTTGCAGCCATGAAATTAAAAGACGCTTACTCCTTGGAAGGAAAGCTATGACCAACCTAGATAGCATATTAAAAAGCAGAGACATTAGTTTGCCAACAAAGGTCCATCTGGTCAAGGCTATGGTTTTTCCAGTGGTCATGTATGGATATGAGAGTTGGACTGTGAAGAAAGCTGAGTGCCAAAAAATTGATGCTTTTGAACTGTGGTGTTGGAGAAGACTCTTGAGAGTCCCTTGGACTGCAAGGAGATCAAACCAGTCCATCCTAAAGGAGATCAGTCCTGGGTGTTCATTGGAAGGACTGATGCTGAAGCTGAAACTCCAATACTTTGGTCACCTCATGCGAAGTGTTGACTCATTGGAGAAAACCTGGATGCTGGGAGTGATTGGGGGCAGGAGGAAAAGGGGACGACAGAGGATGAGATGGCTGGATGGCTTCACTGACTCGATGGACATGAGTTTGAGTAAACTCCGGGAGTTGGTGATAGATAGGGAGGCCTGGCGAGCTGTGAGTCATGGGGTCACAAAGAGTCAGACACGACTGAGCGACTGAACTGAACTGAACTGAACCATTGACTAAATCTTACACATTCAGTGCATGAAGGGCTTAACTCAATGGGGATATCTAATAGTACTTCCCTTCTAACTCCCTATAGTACCTAATGGAACTTTGATCTTTGAGGTTCTACTCTCAGACTGAAGTTATTAGAGACTTAACAAAATTGGTGACTTTGAGAATCAGCCATAGTATGTTGGGTCCAAATTTCCACCTGATCTAAAACTGAGACCATATGGAGAAATACTGCTGACAGTTTGCCACAGGTAGAGATAAGGGTTTATGTCCATGACATTCATCCCATCCAACTATGTACAGTAAAGTAAATTAAAAGGCATGTCATTTATTTCCCATTGTGCCTCTTTTCCATTCCCCATGGCCTCATCTAGTCAGAAATCCACTAATTCAGATCTCACCTCCCTCTACAGCTGTAATTTAGATTGTTACTTGATATTTTTAGTCACATAACCCTATGGGATGATAGATTAAACTTGTGGAAAACTAAACCAATCAGTACTCTTTTGTGCAACTTTCTACTAATTCAGATCTTCATACATCCTGTACTTGTCATTTTTTTCTTTTTAAGTAAAGAAATTTTACATGTATCATTGGTCTAGAGGGGATATTTGGAAACTGGACTCAAAGACATATAAGTCAATTTTTCCATATTCCCCCTTTGTTTATATTTTGTTAACTATGTTCATTTTCCCTTTAATTTATTCTTTTACCATTAAAATTTGTTTTCCCCATGTTTCAGATTTACATAAAAGATAGTACTTGAAATTAATTAGAGAAGAAATCTTCAATTGTATTGTGAGAAATATATATAAAAAAAGAATAACATAAAGGTCTTTTGGCCATTCAAATTAAGACGAAGTTTGATGTAAAGTGTCAAAACCAGTTCTACGTAGTCCTGCTCTAAGATGGGCAAAGGGTGAGGGAAAATGATGCAACAAAAGTTTCTTGACTATGCTTTTCCTCAAATGCATATTTATTTAGTATTATATTACCAAGAAAATATCTCCACTCAATACCTCCATTATGATACCTTAAATAAAGACACTCATCAAAGGAAATATTACTGGAATAATTTTGACTATTCATCTGAATGCAGTGAGCAGAAAAATTGAACAATTATCTCAATGAGAACCTCCAATAAGAACAACACTGTCTGTAAAAGACTACAGCTTTCAGTCATGGGAATTTGGGGTCACAGCTATGTTAAACATTTGCTCAATTCAATCATTTTCCTGTGTGGACCAAAGCAGAATGGTTTTATGAAATGACAATAATGTATTTCTTCAAGATATTTTACTTAGAATATGTTCAAGATGGCAAGGATTGTACAGTAGAACTCTCATTGACAATTACTAGCAATGTAATGAAAAGGCAATGTACTTTAAGTACACTAAAAGTACTTTCAAAACTGCTAGCACCTCATGGAAAAATTCTGAAGAGTGTATTCAGAAAATTCAATTTAGCCTCTATTCTGTTGCTTTCATTTTTTAAAAATCCTTTATTGATAGGGACAATGATCTAATTTTCAATTATTCTAAAGGTCTCATATATATTTTGTAACTCCTTCCTCTTATTTTATAAACATCAAAAATTTCAACTCTATACCACCATAAAATTATTTTTCTACATTGCAATAAATTTCTACATAAAAATGGGAATAAGTGACATTTCGCATGACATTTTTCATAATTTCACTTAACAATATCTATGTCTTCTTTCATGTTTCTGTGATTTTGTTTTTGTTTTTTTTTTGGCTTAGTATTCCTCAAGACTGTTAGTGCTTGGAAGATGGAAACTGTGTAGCTCATCAGTACTTAACAATTCTTTACTGATCCACTCTTCCTGTTATCCCTCAAATTCTATGTAAGGAGAATTGAATACATAGACAATACTACTGGATTATAGTTATGATTACCATTTCTCTGGACAATGTGAAAGACCTTAGATACTGCTGTTTAATTTTCAGCAGAGAACAGATTTTTACTTTGGGGGCATAATAACATGTGCCCTGAGAAATTTTTCAAGCTGTGTTGTAAACACTTTCAAGTTCATCTGATCTACAAAAAGCTTTATCTAATAAAAATTGTAATAAATGTGTGTACAATCACCAAAATTACCTTAGCCATTTTATTCATTCTTACCAACTTTATTATCTTTACTTTACTAAAGAAAAGAGAAGTATGATTCATCTTCTAGCAAACATTCTCAGATTTTGGTCATAGACATAGCTTGTCAAGCAATAGCTTGTCAACCAATAAAGGGATGGATGCACCTTTTTAATACACTACCTGATTACCACTGGACCTATAATTTCTTAGGCCTTGGGCATGTGAATCAGTTCTATTTTCATGAATTCGTTGGGTTGTCAAAAGTTAGGGACAATGATCTGACAAATCATTTTCAGGAGAAGGTGAGTCTAAAAATCATATTTGCTTTCATGACTTCACATAGTTAAAATGAAGAAAGACAGATAACATAGTTTATGGCCTGTTATAGCAGTAAATGTGTTTGTGAAAGTTATTCCTCAAACTATCCTTTTTCCTTGCATGGCATGCATTTAAATACTAAGACACGATTTTCCTGTATTTCTAAATTTAGTTTATTTAGAATTAGATGGGCATAGCAGTCACCAATACCTTAATACTTACCTGTAAGTAAATCACAATTACTCACCCAATGCCAAACATTTAATATTATCTCTGGGATAAATTATATTCCAAAATGCAATACCAAGTAGTTTTCAGAATTTCTTAGAGATTATATAAGCTTATCTATTTAGTTATTTATACAAATTTTGTTGAACACCTTCCCTGAACAAAGTACTTTACTGAACATAAAATGAAGATGAAACTTCACTTAACTGCTGTCAAGTATCCACTCTGAAACATGAGGGATGAGTAGGCTTTAGTCAGGCAAAATGAGATAACAGACTCTGAAATTTAAGAATCAGCCTTGGCAAGCCAGGAGGTGACAGAAAGTCTGACATGTTAGCAGAGACAATATAGGCAACATACCAAATGAATAGGATTCAACAATGTCAGCTAGCTTTTCATTACTTTCACTTCCACTACTATTGCTACCAATGATAGTAATAATCAGAATCCTAGATGCAAATTTCCAGTATACAGATAGAGATAGACAATTTTGAACATAAAATCAATTCAGTTCAGTTCAGTCACTCAGTCGTGTCCGACTCTTTGCGACCCCATGAATCGTAGCACTCCAGGCCTCCCTGTCCATCACCAACTCTCAGAGTTTACTCAAACACATGTCCATCGAGTCGGTGATGCCAGACATCTCATCTTCTGTCGTCCCCTTCTCCTTCTGCCCCCAATCCTCCCCAGCATTAGGGTCTTTTCCAATGAGTCAACTCTTTGCATGAGGTGGCCAAAGTATTGGAGTTTCAGCTTCAGCATCAGTCCTTCCAATGAACACTCAGGACTGATCTCCTTTAGGATGGACTGGTTAAAATAAATTAAACTGGTATAATCTATATCACTTAGTATCACATTGCTGTTAAGTGAGAAGACGCCATTCCCAAAGCAAGAAATTTAGAAAGCAACTACTTTCTGAAGTATCAGACAAGAAGGTCATGAGAGGTTTCTTTCCAAATGTGATATATTATTTTTGACTGGATTGATTTAAGATATATAATGTTGCAGATTTTCTCAAGCAGAAATACATACTGGAAGATTAAAAGGCCTTCCTGTCTCCACTGCCAACAGTTTTTGCTGCCACTGGAATATACAAAAAACCCTGGAAAAGGATGTATTCATGAACCCAGGCCATGGTACTAACTGAGATTGTTTCCACCATCTTGGTGGAATGGGGATCCATGTTTCAGTTCAGTTCAGTCCAGTCGCTCAGTGGTGTCCGATTCTTTGTGACCCCATGGAATGCAGCACATCAGGCCTCTCTGTCCATCATCAACTCCCAGAGCTTGCTCAAACTCATGTCCATCGAGTCGGTAATGAAATCCAACCATCTCATCCTCTGTCGTCCCCTTCTCCTCCTGCCTTCAATCTTCCCAGCATTGGGCTCTTTTCCAATGAGTCAGTTCATCACATCAAGTGGCCAAAGTATTGGAACTTCAGCTTCAGCATCAGTTCTTCCAATGAATATCCGGGCCTGATTTCCTTTAGGAAGGACTGCTTTGATCTTTGTGCAGTCCAAGGGTTTCTCAAGAGTTTTCTCCAACACCACAGTTCAAAAGCATCAATTCTTTGGCACTTAGCTTGCAAGCTTTCCTTGACTTCCTTAAAACTGAAATAAGTCTACTTTCTATGTGATCTTCCTATGAGTGAAGTGAAGTGAAGTCACTCAGCCATGTCCAACTCTTTGCGACCCCATGGACTATAACCTATATGAATCTTCTATGTGATCTTCCTATACTTTGCACCAACCACTATCACATAATGGGGGTTTAGTCGCTGTGTTGTGTCCAAATCTTGTGACCCCATGGATTGCAGCCTGCCAGGCTCCTCTGTCCATGGGGATTCTCCAGGCAAGAATACTGGAGTGGGTCGCCATTTACTTCTCCAGGGGATCTTCCTGACTCAGGGATCGAAACTGGGTCTCCTGCATTACAGGCAGATTCTTTACTGACTGAGCTATGAGGGTATCATATTGCAATAAAATTATCTGCCATCTCAACTAGACAATAAGCTCTTTGAAGGGACACATTTTTCCTGCTTTCCCCCCCTCCAGTGCTTGGCATAAAGCTGGGATAAAGGAATGAGTAATAGTATAAACATATTTTCCCCTTTCCAAAGACAACTGCATATTTTTTCTATCAATTACAGGTTAAATTTTAATAAAACAATATGATCCATGTAGGCATTCAATATTTCATGGTACTAATGAATGATCTCATATAAAGTTCCTATGAATGCTTGGAGGATCTAGCTAGAGTCATCTTAGCTATGACCTGGTCGTATGTGGCAAAAAGATGCCCTAGAGTCAAGGAGCTGATCTGTTTATTAAGAAAGTGGATTTATAAACTTAGCAGCAATGCAAGTAATGCCACAACTGCCTTCCACCAAACCACTATTAAGCACATATCACCACACAGTGACGTCAGATCCCTTATGTCACATCAATACATGAGGGCAGTGACATGGAACTCCTAATCAAGGAGAGTCCCAGTATAAAGAGATTAAATACTGTGCTTGGGAAGACAGCACAGGTATTAGGAATACCTTCCCTCAGCACAGGAAGATCTATACCCTCATGTCTGATAGTTCCATCCTGACTGTCACAGACTCTTCCTCTGCAGCTGATGACATGTGTGGATTAAGAAAATGGCAATTATGTCAGAATCTAGAAAGATTATATACAGAATCTACCTGTGTGGACATGTGTGGATTAAGAAAATGGCAAGCATATATGGAATCTAGAAAGATGGTACCAAAGAATTTATTTGCAGGGCAGCAGTGGAGAAACAGATACAGAGAACAAACTTACGGACACAGGGAGAGGGGAGGACAGAGTGAGATATACAGAGAGAGTAGCATGGAAATTTACATTACCATCTGTAAAACAGATAGCCAACGGGGAATTTGCTGTTTGTCTCAGTGAACTCAAACAGGGCCTCTGTATCAACCTAGAGGGGTGAGAAAAGGAGGGAGATGGGAGGGATGTTCTAGAGGGAGGGGACATATGTATACCTGTGGCTGATTCACCTTGAGGTTTGACAGAAAACAACAAAATTCTGTAAAGCAATTATCCTTCAATTAAAAAATAAATTAAAAAAAAATAAATGGCAATTATGTCCACACAAATAGACTAACAAATAGACTACCCTTCAGTTCAGTTCAGTTGCTCAGTCATGTCCGACTCTTTGAGACCCCATGAACTGCAGCACGCCAGGCCTCCCTATCTATCACCAACTCCCGGAGTCCACCCAAACCCATGTCCATTGAGTCAGTGATGACATCCAACCATCTCATCCCCTGTCCTCCCCTTCTCCTCCTGCCCTCAATCTTTCCCGGCATCAGGGTCTTTTCCAATGAGTCAGCTCTTTGCATCAGGTGGCCAAAATATCGGAGTTTCGGCTTCAACATTAGTGCTTCCAATGAACACCCAGCACTGATCTCCTTTAGGATGGACTGGTTGGATCTCCTTGCAGTCCAAGGGACTCTCAAGAGTCTTCTCCAACACCACAGTTCAAAAGCATCAATTCTTCAGTGCTCAGCTTTCTTTATAGTCCAACTCTCACATCCATACATGATCACTGGAAAAACCATAGCCTTGACTAGACAGACCTTTGTTGGCAAAGTAATGTGCATCTAAAGTACTTTAGGTAAGCTCAAAGCTTTAAAATAGTAGGCCTTATTGCACAAGATCACTTAAAGCTCTGGAAATCTACCTGTGACTTTGCTAATTCCCTTCTCTTCCCTTCCACCCAAACACTCTCAGGGAGCACTCTGCAGTCAAAAGAGGCCATAGGTGTCAACTACTCTGAAATTTTCTTCTACCTTGTTTTACCTAAATTTTGACTTTCTCCTAAGAACAATAATTTCTTTATAATCTTCTGTAGGGGTGTTATTCATTTCCTTAGAATTGGAAGGAAGATGATATCAAGTACAATACACATTCCAGATCATTCGTCTTTTCAAAATAAAGATACACAATAACACTGCTTTGATATTCATGCTATCTCTAGTGGACCTCCTACTACCGGTCACCCACCCACTTCCTGGATTTTCTACCCAAAGTGCATTTTGTGAACTGGCCTTTCATCTTCCTCTACAACTTAAGATGTCTGTCACGATACTAGGTGATTCTGATCTCTTGATCAGTGGCCTGACATAAATGAAGTGATCAGAGTTATAATTTTATATTTCAAAGCTGTTAAAATTTTACTGCTAGCTCTCTGAGAGAGATGACATCTAATAATTAGCAATGTCCAGCTGCTGTATATTATCAAGTAACCCAGAAGTAAAACCAAATTGATCACTTAAAACCTGATGTCCTATGATGAAAATGGATTCCTTTCAAAAAAATGAGCTAACACTTCCATGATGTTACTGTCTCAGACTATATCCATTTGTATCCCTTTATAGGGTTAGATTAGGAGCTTCCCTGCTGGCACTAGTAGTAAAGAATCTACTTGCCAATGCAGGTTAGACATAAGAGACACAGGTTCAGTCCCTGGGTCAGGAAGGTCATCTGGAGGAGGACATGGTAACCCACTCCAGTATTCTTGCCTGGAGAATCTCATGGACAGAAGACCCTGGTGGGCTGCAGTCTATGTGGTTGCAAAGAGTCAGACAGGACTGAAGTGACTTAGCATGTACTCATAGGGTGAGATTAGTAAGAACAATTTCCAAAACCCCAAGTATTTTCTCATGTACTTTGTCTTCAGTTAGTTCAAGATATTTTGTTGACTATAGATACATTATTATGTTTTATTTAAAAATTTTATGCATTTCTGCCAGAATGCCTGGCTGAAAGAGCAAAGATAGCCTTTAATTATTTTTACAAAATAAAGAAAAACACATATTTTATTATTTATTTAATGCATATTAGAGCTCCAAAAAGTCTAGACATTTGGTACTATAGGAAGCAAAATTTTTTCTTCCCTACTTCTTTGGTCTTTGGCTAGTCTAATAATTAAATTAACATAGGACAGCTTAATAGAAAACCAAATTTAATTATGTGCATACAAGAGTCCCATAAGAATATAAGACCCACAGGAATTCAGTAATTGAAGTTTACATGATGCTATTCTCAGCTAAGGAAAGTGGGAAGGGGTATGCGACTCCAAAGGGAAGGAAGACGTCACAGGAAGATGGGAAGAACAAGTGTTTTGGTAAACAAAGATTCGCCAGACACGCAGAGACAGTAGGACAGAGAAAAGACTTCGATCTCCAGGCCCAGCTGAGCTTAGCTGGGCGTCACGGCTTAGCACACCTAGCTCATAGTTTCTGCAGTTATCTCTGGTGATAGCTCTCTTCCTGGACCAGGCCTTCTATATAAATTCTTCCAGGCAGTCAACAGACAGGTAAAAGTTTTTCTTCAGTCTGCTGGGTCTTGATTATCTCCAGCTCAAAATAGCCTGCATGCCAAAGTGACACATTTTGAGGAGACTTGCTTTGAACACCTTCACTACTGAGAGTGAGCCAAGACTTTTTTGATCATTTCTATTAATTACCATGATTGATCAATCAGATCATCAAGCAACTGTTTCAGTATTTGGGATCTTAAAATAAAGTACTGAAGCTCTGAGGAAGGATTTTAAATTTTAAAAGAAGTCAGGGTAGTTCTCAACCTTCAGATTTACAATACAAGGAGGAGATAGTCAATGATATAACCATATTCTAATTTCATCTCAGAGGTGAGATAACATATGTATAATATTTATTTTTCTTCTTATCAGTTATTTTTATGTGTCACTCCTCTGAATTATAAGAATATCTTCAAACTAAATAAATAATAGACTGAAAGGATTTTTAAAAGGATACTGATTTTAGAAGATGATATTAAAATTTAAAAAATAATAAAGCCATTTAAAAACTCTCAAAAACAAAGTAGGGAACTCATATTAAAATTACAGGGCTAACTTCTTCATAGTATTATTTCAGGCATGCTGAATTTGTACTTTTTACATGATTTTCCCAGAGCTAAATTTAGTCTTGAATATTTTTGCTTGAGAATATCATGCATTCATTTTAGCAAATTATGTAAGCTTTTAAATACAAATCCTCACAGTGTAACTATTTGTATATCTACTTACATGTATTTTTTTTTTATCTCTTGTTCTTAATGTCTTATTCCAAAAGACACAGACACACACACACACAGAGTAATTGAAAACGTTGGAAAACATACACTGAACAACAGGAAATTAATGCACCTTCTAGCATACCTAGGATAAACACAGCATTTAAAACTAAGAAATTAAATAAAATTTTATTTTCCATACAATGTAAAAACTACCAATGTGAACGCTTTTGAGAAGATTTCTTGGGAAAACAATCATGACAAAAGAGTATTTGAATGACAATATATAACAAAATTAAAACCAGAGAATTAATCTCTGTCTTCACAAACACTGGCTGATGCTAACACAACTGCAGAAACCATGTATTTAAAGCTACATTTTATAAAACTTCACTGGCAAAAATCAATAGAAAGCTTTAGTGGGTAGAATGTGTGTAATAGTAACAAGTAGAAAGGTTAGTGTAGAAGTTAATGGTTCTATCAGGAATAAAACAGAGTTAAAATGTGAAGGAAAGGTCTCCCACAAGTGGTTCATTAACCTTTTAGAACCCCAGTGTATCCTTGCTCTAAAGATTACAACAAACCTGACTCAGACTTTCCTAGCTTTTGCTAGTACTCCCAACTCAGCACAGTGCTGTGTACATTTCTTCTGATAGAATTATTTTTAATACAATTGTATGTTACTGCTAAAAATGAAAGATTTCTTGAGAGTCCTTTGGACTGAAAGGAGATCAATCCTAAAGGTTTTCAGTCCTGAATATTCATCGGAAGGACTGAGGCTGAAGCTGAAACTCCAATACTTTGGCCACCTGATGTGAACACACTGGAAAAGACCCTGATGCTGGGAAAGATTGAAGGCAGGAGGAGAAGGGGACAACAGAGGATGAGATGGTTGGATGGTATCACCGACTCAATGGACAAGAGTTTGCGCAAGCTTTGGGAGTTGGTGATGGACAGGAATGCCTGGCATGCTGCAGTCCATGGGATCACAAACAGTCAGACACAACTGAGCAATTGAACTGAACTGAAAAAATAGTAGGGCTAGATCGCACCAACATACAATTTTGTTATTTTCGTTTGTTTTCCTTTCAGGTCTCCTTTTTGCATTGATGGACTTCCCTGGTGGCTCAGATGGTAAAACATCTGCCTACAATGCAGGAGACCCAGGTTCAATCCCTGGGTCAGGATCTCCTGCAGAAGGAAATGGCAAGCCACTCCAGTACTCTTGCCTGCAAAATCCCATGGATGGAGGAGCCTTGTAGGCTACAGTCCATGGGGTCGCAAAGAATTGGACACGACTGAGCGACGTCACTTCACTTTTGCATCGAGAGCTTATCTTATAGCCACTTATCTTGTGGCTTCCTTGGTGGCCCAGATGGTAAAGAATCTTCCTGCAATGCAGGAAGCCCAGGTTTAATTCCTGGGTTGGGAAGATCCCCTGGAGAAGGGAATGGCAACCCACTCCAGTATTCTTGCCTGGAGAATTCCATGGACAGAGGAGCCTCTCAGTACTAACCTCAGAATTTTGTTAATTTTCATCTTATTCCTAGCATTGATTAAATATTGAGAAGGGTGAGGAAGTTTCTGGAACTGATTTGCACCATTCAGAGAAATAGTAATATGTTCTTTTAGAATACAAATACTTTCTATGATCTCCGAATCACCTGGCCAAAGTGTTTTGGAGAAGGATGAGGGTTTGGCTTACACTGTAATAATTCAGAGGTACTACTATGGTTTTTAAAAAAAGCCACAGGTAGCTACATATTGGCACAGACAATGACAAGGTCTTTAGATAAAATTCAGTCACGGTGTTGTCCCATTTCTCTAATTGCCTTTATTTTTTGATCTTAACAAAGGAATTAAAGAAAATTCTCATCCCAAACTTACCTCTTCACATAGTATTCTTCCTGTTTCTCTTCTCCTCCCTTTCTTTCTAACCTTTCGGGTTTTCCATTGGGCAAATTTCAGGGTAGAAGTTTAAATGAGCAGCTGCCACAGCAGGCACTGCCAATGTTCACTGGCCAAGCAACCAACAGGGGGTACTCTTGTACAGGATGGCTGTCTCCTCTTTGGAGACAAAACTAACCTCTGTGACAAATTCCAAGTCCACCAGCTTGAAGCCTGAAATCCCAGACTCTACTTTCCTTCCAAATTTTCCAGTTGGTAATCCATCATGCTGGGCTCATTCCTTGCAAATTTCCATATAATCCAAAAATGAAGCTATTTCTGTTTCTTCCTCTATTTTTGTTTCAAAGAGGGGAGAATTCAGTTTATAATTAGGGGAGGAGTAGTTTTTGGATCCTATCCCCTACATGAAATCTGCTGTAAATATGTCCTGCCAAAATCCTCAACAGTAACATGCCAGTGTTGTAAAGGTTTAGTTCTTTAATTTTTTTTTCCCTTTAAGTTCAAATTCTCTGTCATTTTATCACATCTTGTCCTTGAAAACCATTTTTTTTTTCTGCCCCCCTCACACAATTTTCTTTTTAAAAGATGATGTGGTATGCATGTTTTAAGCCATTCCATCTGTGACAGCTAAAGACAAAAACGTCAGCCTGAGTTTTGGCACAACTTGGGTCTCTGTCCTGTAATCTCATTTGTGCCTGTCCTAGAACTGTTCTTATTAACCAGAATTCTTATCTCATAGCCACAGCCGAGGGTAGCATTGTGGCTCTTTGAGCACAATTGATGCACTGGCTAAAATGACATCCAGATCTTTGTTAGAGCAGACATCATCTTTGGAATGGACTCTGAAGTTGAAAATTGCTGAACCCCTTAATCTGTTTTATTTCTCTTGCTTGGATGATGGTCTGAATAGGGTGACTTTGGAGAACAATGACTCTGGCTCTTTGAAATGTTGATTTTCATCTGTGCCATGATGTGATGAGCACATAAACTTTTTATATAGTTGGTCAATGATAAGACCTTCTACAAAGAACTACCAGTATTTACAATTTAGTGTTCCTGTCATTTGCCAGAAAGCTTTGTCTGTAAACACAAAACAGTCTTATAAAGCCAAGAGTTAAATGAGAACTTTGACTTAGCTGCTGTAATTTTATTTTTTTATATTTTTGTTCTGCTTCTTTTACATAGATTTACATATAAAACTTTGCTGGACATTGAATCTTTGGAACCAGAAATTTTTATAGAATCAAAATTCTAAATTTCTCTTTGGTTTTAACCTTAGTTTTTAATGATAAGCTTTTACATCTTCATGTTGTATATTAAAAAACATATAAATATTAATAATAAAATAATGGCTATTTATTATAATGTTTAATTCACAGGATTGACCACTTGAGATTGTTGCCTAATTTTATCTTTGTGGCATAAACAATTTTATAAGTTGTTGGTAGCTTGATAATATGTTTATCATCCTAAAAGAGTGAATATGTAAAAGATAACTCCATACAAAAGATCCCTAGTATTACTGAGACCTTTATGTTGTTCTTCAGTCAGTCACCAAGTCGTATTCACGTCCTCACAACCCCATGGACTGCAGCACCCCCGGTTTCCCTGTCCCTTACCATCTCCCAGAGTTTGTGCTGATACTTTGGCCATCTGATGTGAACTGCCACACATTGGAAAAGACCCTGATGCTGGGAAAGACTGAAGGTAGAGACATTTAAATTTGTTTATTAAATATGGACTTATATCTGCCTGCAGTATATAAAACTCAAAGGTTAATCTATTATCATGGAAGATGTCATCTTGAAATCTAAAAACTTTATGTAGCTTACAACTCTAACATATAAAGCTGAATATATATGAAGCAAATAATAGAGGTATGAAAAGTCAAAGAGAAGTCGCATCCGACTCTTTGCGACCCCATGGACTGTAGCCTACCACGTTCTTCCATCCATGGGATTCCCTAAGCAAGAGTACCAGAGTGGGTTGCCATTTCCTTCGCCAGAAGATCTTCCTGACTCAGGGATCGAGGCCCGGTCTCCCGCATTGTAGGCAGACGCTTTACCGTCTGAGCCACCAGGGAATTGTAATAGGCATAACATTTGCTATCTTATAACAAGGTTAAAAATAAAAATAAATGCTTAAAAACATAAAAGCTACGATGTCCCCTGAGATGTGGTTTTCTTTGTACTTGTAACATGAGGTCAATTTCATCAAGTCTCAGTACTTGCAAAACAGAGATGGATGACAGCCTTACTTGGATAGATGTCTAATTTCACAGTGTAGAACAGAAATAACTATAATACTTCATATAGTTCATGTTCTCATTCAGAAATCTAGAATGCTACATCCTATGTGATAGTCTGAAACTCTCCATTTATAACTGTTCCTAACTCACTGTCATGCAGTGAATGGGAAACAAAGTGTTATCACAATGGAAGAGCTCCCAGTTTCAGGGAAGCTCAGTCTGTGTGATCACAGACTGTTTAAATTAACAGTTAAGAGAGGAGTTCTCATGAGTTGGATTCAAAATGAGAAAAGTGATAATAAAAATCTAAAACAGAAGTTCTCGATGCTGAAAGTACAAACTACTAAAAAGCCACAATTTCATTCTCGTTAGTATGATTAGGTAGCAGATGAACAATATTACAAATCAAATGAAAGAGAACATACATAGTTTTAAAAAATCTGGTCACAAAAACTATCAATCTTCAAGTTTTGAAAGGTACATGTTGCCTATTTTGTTCACTAAATTCATCTGGAAATTCCCTTTCTCTGACATTTTACTTTTCTATGACTTAAAAATGTGTGGGAAATTGGCATTTGATCTTCAGTCCACGTACGCTTAGTGATCTCTCTCCATATTTTGTGTGGGCAACAATCTAAACGTTAATCTTCCTATCAATCTTCATCCTTTCCAGATCTGCACATGGACAGGACTACGCTACTTATCAGTGTGTGATGTGGGGCAATGTGCTTAATCCCTATGAGTTACAGTTTCCTACTTTATAAAATGGAAATAACAATACATTGCTCTATTATGGTTCTTTGGGTTAAAATTCAGTTTTCCTTTCTCCCTACCTCCCTCTATTCTCTCTGTCTCTCTCTCCCCTGTACCTTCTACTCCCCATGTGCCCTAAAGATATTCATCCATCTATCTATTTATCTATCTATCTATGTACCTACCTACCTATGTATCTATCCATTCATTTGCACATTTACCTATTACCATATGGAATTGGAAAGAAGTTGCCAATATTGACAATTCAGTAGAAAATACAGTGAGATAGAAAATAAAAGAATGGGACCACGGGCAAATAAGGGAGTAAAATCTAAATGCAGTCAATAAAGAGTCACTTGATTTTACCAAACAAAACAAAAAATAATGGGAAGGACTAGAGTCCTATATCCTCCAACTGCTTTCTTTTTTTTTTTTTTTTCTTGGCAATTTGGAGTATGGTTGTGCCCAATTTCACATCATCACAATAAACCTTGGGTTTGTTTTCACCATCAAATGGAATTGATAAGAGTTGGCAGCGTGGGTGTAATGAATGCCATTTTGTAAGAGAGCTGTAACAGTGTCAAATATGCAAACAGTGCAGTACATTTTGCAAAACACTACATTGCATTTTGCCAGTGTAAAACTAACCTTACTTTTTACATTTACGTCTTTATGAAGATCGGATCAGAAATACACATGTAAAAAGAATACTACTGATATTTCTAAAATCACTTGTATGGATCTTAATGATGATGATACAAAAGTTACCATCCAAATAATACACTTGGCTCGAAAACAGTTTAAAAAAATAAAAAAGAAACTTTACTGGCTATAAATGACAGTTCAAACACCCATTTTCAAAATTCTTTCATATTACTTACTAGGTGACTGAGATACTCCTATTTCATATGAAGAAAATAAGATTTACTATTTTTCACAATATGAAACAAAATAAGAGAATGTGGCAGTAACGGATGGCACTAGTGGTAAAGAATCCACATGCTAATGTAGGAGATGCAAGAGCCATGCGTTCAGTCCCTGGGTTGGGAAGATCCCCTGGAGAAGGAAATGTCGAGCCACTCCAATATCCTTGCCTGGAAAATTCCATGGGCAGGGGAACCTGGCATGCTACGGTCCACGGGGTGGCAAAGAGTCGGACACGACTGAACATGCACATACACACACACTCAATCTTGGATATTCCCATATTTGAACATAGTCTCCAAAGTTTAGAACTGTGACCAAAAATTAACTCTATTTCAAAATCTAGAAAATTTAGTTTAATTATTCATGCTTCAGGATGAATCAAGCACATTTTAGAGTCAACAGGAATAATTCTTAACTTTTCTTTTAGAAGGACAAAGATTAACCATTTTTATTAGCTAGTTCTAGAAATGATTTGGCATTGCCTATAAATGATCTTGGGCTTCCTTGGTGGCTCAGCAGTAAAGAATGCACCTGCAATGCAGGAGCCACAGGAGATAAGGGTTCAATCCCTGGGTCATGAATATCCCCCAGAGGAGGAAATGGCAACCCACTCCAGTATTCTTGCCAGGAAAATCCCATGGGAGGAGCCTGGGGGGGCCCAGTCCATGGAATTGAAAGGAGTTGGGCAAGAATGAGCATGCATAAAAGATCTTACCTGTATGGGTTCCTTGGAATTCTTTAAATGCAAAATTCCCTTAAATCATTAGCATGGTATATCTCTTCATTCTTGGTTACAATTAACATATGAAACCTATTGTACATGAAATGTACACATATTAAATGAGACTGTATTTGTTAAGTGAGGATGTTGCTACTGGCTATGTCAAAAGTCCTTTGGAAAAATGTATTTTTATTCTCTTTGTCATATATCAATAGAGAGAAAATTTGACAATCTATCTCAATTTAAGTCAGGCCAAATTTTCAAGCAATAAAAATGTTCACTATTTACCGCAGAGATCAAGGAAAAAATATTCAGAATCTTGGGAGAATTTAAAATCTATATTCATGATGCAGACTACATTTCTGTGGCTTAGACAACCAAAAGGAGTAAGAATCCAACTCTCCAGGTTAAAACATTTTCCTTTATTCATCTTCTATGGCCATTTATCTCTATACCTCGACTGTGTAGAGTTCTTATGAAGACAAGTGGAATAGTTTGCTCTAAAGTGCTTAAACTCTTAGAAGAAAAGTATACTATAAGAGCAAATTATGATTATTACTGTAACAAACACAGGAGATAATTATTTTTGAGTCAAAAAGAACAAGGCAAAGTGTGATTCTGTATTCAAAATGACATGGTGGGCGGTAAGTGATTTTCACTTTTGTAAAGAGCAATATAATATTTTTCACATTGCAATGCTTATAACATGTATCCTCTAAAGGCCTTACTTCTTGTGCTCATTTTATAAAAAGTTCCCTTTGCTTTCCCATATAAGTTTGTTAAGTTTTGTCCTTTGTATCACCCGTGTAGGCTTAGAAAGAATTACAGAAAAGCAGTTAAATTTTTGCCAAAAATAGACTGTCAAGAATCCAAGATTTCATGCATAATAATTCACTGCATTGAATATTTTGTTTTACATGATAGTTTTAATGTAAATTTATAGTTTTTAGTAATAGGTTTTCCTTTACAGTTTTTCTGTGATTATTTCTTGTTTATCTCAATATAGTGTCTGGTCAGAGATGATTACCTTTGCAGAGGAAGGAAGTACTTTGTCTTTTCATATGTTCCTGAGCTTCATTTTCTATAAAGTGTATATATCCTGATTTGCATTAATTACACGTGTTATGTGGCATTCTTACTGAGCTTTAAACAATTGCTTTTAGGTTAAAAGTAGGGGAATAATTCTATTCCTTTGGTTTGGTGTCCATACAAAACTGCAAACTAGATTTTGCAAATGACTGCAGGTGAAAACAACTGAGAGATGACCACTTATGAAAGAGACGAGTTTGAAAGACAGTGCCCAGTTTTCTCACTTGGGGTTCTGGTATCTCCTCTTTTAACATATACCCCTTTCGTCTTTCTCTTCTGATACTTCCACATTAGGGATTTAATAGGATACCCAGACTTATCCCAAATGTCACATTTGGTTATACCACTGGGTATAGTTCATTCTTGAATTATTTCCTGGAAAGCATGCCCTGTCCTCTCTTTTCCACATAGATGCCAGATCCTTAAAAAGGTATAAAGATAGAGCAGGTAGCTGAAGATTCCAGGTATGATACTGTTTCTGCTTTCCTTTGTAACTTCATTAATCACTCTGAGACACATGGCAATAAAACAATAATTATATATTGTTTTATATCCCATGACTGTATTTCTCTTTCTTTTATAAACAAATTAGAGGCTCCATATTATTTGAATTTGAGTCATCTGGTGACTGTGAAAACAGAGTTCACGTAAATCATGTTCTTGCAATTTTCTTACTCTGACATTATTTACATTGAAAGATTTCTAAGAAAAGAAATGTGATTACTTCTGTATGTATTCTTGATCAAGTTCTTCTTATTCTGAAATTGATTCTTAGCTATCAGAATCTTTCAAGTATCTGACTTAAACAGGCAGATATATGTCAGTTGTTTATTGATAGTTTTGGAAAGGTATCATGGAGATCAGTCATTCCAAATTTGTAAGATCTTACATAACACTGGTACAGTCAGCTTCATGATAATCTCTGAAGGTGGGGTATAATATAATGTGATGGAGTAGGGCTCTTAGGACCTAATGGGTAAAAGTATACCATAGAAAGTATTTGTTGCAAACCTCTGTATAATTGTGAAAGATGCTTTCACTTTAAAATATTAGAAGAAATCACATTCATTTATTCTAAATTCATTTGAAAAGTTAAACTTATTCTGAGTGTCTTGCATTACTCTAGGCTTTTGACATACACATGAACAACACTGACCAAGAATATTTATAATTTAGTTGGACTTACATTTTAGTATGGAGACATAGACAATGAACATTAAGTTACAAAATAAGCAAATTATACAGAATATGAAAAGTTGGTGGACTATGAGGTTTTGGGAGTATCTAGAAGTGGGTGGGCAGGATAAAATATTAAATAGGATAACAGATACACAAAACTAGAACAAAGAACCTAAGGCAGAAACATATTTGGCAATTCCACAAATAGGAGAGGGCACCCCCTATAATGAGCATAGGGCATGTGGCTTGTCAAAAAGGGAGTCAGAGAATGTGAAGCCATTTAGAAGTTTTGATCAGAGAAGTGACATGATCTGACAAATTAAAATTTGAATTCTATTAGAATGCAGTCAGGGGTAGAGTCAAAATTGGATACACTATCATACAAAAACTAAAGTGTAACTTTCTTTCCACAGCAGATGGTTTTTAATTCTCTGTAAATCAAGATTTTTTGCACAGTTGAATCAAAAAGAAATCACTTGAAGATATGAACTTGAAAAGAATCCTTATAGTCACCCTTTTGTAAAGTGTTACTTCCCTGCAAATAATCATATTGTAGTTTACAGTCAAAACATGTATAGTGTTATCTCTAATAAAATGGAAGCTAGAATAAAAGAAATCCTAGATATTCAGATAACCAAGACCTAGCCCAGATATGATGATGAATTGTTTATGGGATGAGGCCTGAGTAAGGATATATATGTTTAAGAAGTTCCACACACTATGCAATTGCAATGGATTTCTGGTCTTCAATATTTATTCCTTTCCATGTATACATGTGAGGAATATATGTGAGTGTGTGTGTGCGTTTCAGAAAGACCAAAACAGAATAAAATAGCTAGATGAATAGAGAAATGTAAAAATGAGCAGGTTATCTATCATCATCTCTCTACCTATCCATCTATCTATATGTAATTATGTTTTATTTTAAAGCAGCAGTACCTGATTTCATCTTGAAAAATCAATGAGATAAAAATTCTCTGGCATTATTTGTTAGCAGGGATAAAGTCAGGATACCAGGATACTACTGTAGAATGTACCCTTTTATTCCAAGCAGCATAAAAGATAAATCATTAAGGAAAAACAAGTAAGAAAAGTTGGTTGTCCTAGAACGTGAGTGTGCAGCCCTCTTGACCGTATCTGTTGCTCACCTCCTGTTTACGGCATTAGCCAAGCAAACTGCTGAGGTGGTCAGTGTCTTTGTTAGAATTTTTAATCTCAATTCCCATCATTTCACTACTTTACTTTTATTCTATGTGTTTGTAAGGGTGTGACCTTGATTTTGAATTAAAACTTGAACATCAATACATAGAAAGTACCATGTCAGATTAGGGTAGAAAGGAAGTATCTATAGGTAAGAACTCCTAGAAAGAAATCACCAAATATAAGTTGATATTAAAAATAGATTAATATATTTTCTCTAGGGTTAGCTGAGGCCTCACATTTCACCCTGTGTCATTTTTGTTACCAGTGCTGCTAAGTGGCTTATTCCAGTTATTTAGATATTTTCTGACAGTGCTTTTCTTTCCTTTGATTTCCCAAAATAGAGCTTTATAAAACTTCATAAATTTTTGAAGATCAATTATTTGCAAGAGGAAATTTCACAGGCAAAAATTAGGGTAGCTTTCCAATTATTTTAGCTAACTTTCTTTCTTTTATGTATTTTAGTTAGTAACACTTTTATGATGTCTTGTTGAGGTCAAAGAGAAAACAACATACCGTAAGATTTTTTTTGTTAAATCCTACATAAGATGCACTCAAATTGAAAATAGCTTCTATTATGTAAAAGTATTAACAACGTGTTGCTTGGAATAAGACGGGAAAAGTCTTAACATTTATGCATAGTTCATAAATACATGTGACCTTCAAAAAGTGACAGAAATATATGGTAAGATAAGATTTTAAGTATCTATTAATATGAATATTTTCTGTCAACATACATTCACCCTGTCATGCTGGCTTTTCATAATTGCTATCTCAAGAGCTTTAATTATCTCTTAAAATTATAAGTATTTACATTTGCTTTGTCTCATGTTTGCTTACCACTAACATGTCACATTTTTTTAAGTGTGATGACAAATGGTCACTCATCATTAATGAAATGACAGGGCTCTTATCCAAGCTGTAAACACAGTAGGTTTTTAAAACAAGCTTCAAAGATTAAATCTCCTCTGTGATTTCCTACAGAGTATACACATCAATAGAGTTGACGGTGTCCTGTCACTTTCTCTATGGAGGCTAACTGAATTATCCACTACATATTATACACTTAAACTCACAGTATTCTTTTAAAAACTACAGTTGAAAGTGAGCAAGTAGTTAGAATGGTTGCCTTTCTTTGAACAATCCAGGTTTATTTATAAAATTGAAAACAGAAAAGAGAAGTACACCTTCTGTTTGATCTCGCATCTCATTTGTATTTAACCACGTGGTAGCAAATGGTTTTATATAATTTTTTTCCAGTCACTAGTGAGTTACATACCTTATTTAAAATAAATAAATTATATTTATGACATGTGAGTTTCAGTAGTTTGAATCATTCTTGAATCAGCTATCAAGGTCTCAGATCGGAACAGCTGAAGAGAATTGACTGTGCCTGCACTGCCCTTGCCAAAGTCTCCTTTGCACAAGGAGTTCCCTAATCTTTTTTTTAAAATTGAAGTACAGTTGATTTACAATATGTTTGATACATATAATTGTGCTGATCATATAGCACAATGATTCAGTATTTTATACATTATACTCCATTTAAAATTATTACAAACTGTATTTCACTGTGCTGTACAATAATCCTTGTCCCTTCTCTATTTTACACACAGCACCTGGTATCTCTTAGTCCCATATCTTGTCCCTTTCACCATTCTTCTCCCTAGTGACACCTGTTAGTTTTCTATATTTGTGAGTGTACATTTATTTTGTTATATAAAATAGCCTGTTTTATTTTTTTAGATTTCACATATAAATGACGACATACATTATGTGCCCTTCTCTGCATGACATATTTCACTAAGTATAATATTCTCTAGGTCCATCCACACAGTTGGAAGTGGTGGAATTTCATTTTTTTCATGGTTGAGTAATATTACTTTGTGTGCATTATCCATTCATTTGTTGATGGGCATTCAGGTTGCTTCCACGTATTGGCTATAACATGTAATTCAGCTATGAACATCAGGGTGCATGTACTTCTTTGAATTAATGTTTTTGTCTTTTTCAAATATATACTGAAGAATGGAACTGCTGGACCACATGAAAATTCAATTTTCAGTTTACTGAGGAAATTCCACACTGTTTTCCACAGTGAATGTACCAATTTACATTCCCACCAACAGTTTACAAAGGCTCCCTTTTCTCCACATCCTCACGAACATTTGTTATCTGTAGATCTTTTGATGACAGCCATTCAGGTGTGAGGTGATATCTCACTATGATTTTGATTTGAATCTCTCTAATGATTAGCAAGCACTTCCCTGGTGGCTCAGATGGTAAAGTGTCTATCTATAACACGGGAGATCTGGGTTCAATCCCTGGGCCGGGAAGATCTGGAGAAGGAAATGGCAACCCACTCCAGTGTTCTTGCCTGGAAAATTCCATGGACAGAGGAGTCTGGTAGGCTGCAGTCCATGGGGTTGCAAAGAGTCAGAAATGAGTGAGCGACTTCACTCACATTCACTCAGTTGAGCATCTGTGCATGTGTTATCTGTATGTCTTCTTTGGATAAACGTCTGTTTGGCACTTCCAGCCATTTTTTAATCTGGTTAGTTTAGTTGTTGGCATTAAGTTGTATGAGCAACTAGCTCTTGAGGTTTGGGAAGTTTTTAGCCATAACTTCATCAAATGCATTTTCAACTTGTTTTTCTTTCTCTTCTCTTTCCGAGTCCCTATAACGTGACTGTTGGTACACTTGATGTTATCCCAGAGATCTCAACTGTTATCATTTTTTCATTTGATTTTCTTTTCGTTGTTCTGATTGATTTCCGTTATTCTATCTTCGAGATCACTTACACATTTCTTGCGTTACTTAGTTGTTATTCATTCTATTGTTTGTTTGTTTTTTCCGTTTCAGTCATTGTATTCTTCAATTCTTACTTTTTTAGGTGCTTTTTTAGAGATTCTAACTCCTGTTAAAATTCTCTCTGTGCTTGTCTAGTCTTTTCCCTAATTCAGTTAGCATTCTTCTTGAATTCTTTTTCTAGCAAACTGTTTATTTTTGTTTCCTTATTTTTCAGGGAATTTCTCTTGCTCTTCCAACTGGGATCAGTTTCTCTATTTTCTCTTTTGCTTAGTATCCTTTCTGTGAACTCAGTTGAGACAGTTACGTATTTCAATCTTGAACGGTTGTCCTTACGCGGGGGCATCCCTATATAATCTGCGTGTGTCCAGTGCCTATGGCGAAAGATCTGCTTTCAGTGTGAACACGTTACATCTTTCCTCAAAGGTGTGGTGTTCAGGCAGCTGTCGCCCCGGTGGATGGTGGGGCTGCAGATGGAGAGGCTACAGTCAGAGCGAGGTGTGAGGGCAGCGCTTCCCTCCTGCTCAGCAGCCATGTGTGCCCTCCCAGGGGTGGAATCAGACCCCAAGGGTCTTGAGGGCAGGGTCCAGTCTATCTCTGTTCCCTGAAGTGTGTGTTCTCCTCTTTCCCAGCATTGGCGCTCTTGTTCCAGAAGAGAGCCATGTTGGAGCACGAAGGGCCTGTGCAGGCTCTGGGCTTGTAACAGGGTGCAAGCTGCAACCTTTTGACTACCAACAGAGGTTCCAGGTTGCTTCTGAGACACTGGCTGTGCAAGGGCCGGTGACGGCTGCCCACATCTTGCTTCGGTTCAGGTTCAGGTCTGGATCTTCTTTGTCCCTCACAGTCAATCATTCTCCCCAGCCTCTGCCACCCTTGTCCTAGTGTGCAGCTATGCCACAGGGCAAGTGGGGCCCCTGTGGGCTCCTTGTAAATGTGGGGGGGCGTGGGCTGTGGTGGGCCCACGGCCCTGAGGGATCAGGACCACCTCTAACGTGCTACCTGCGTAACTGCCAGTAGTGTCTGCCCCTGTTCCCTCAGATGCTGCTTTGGGGCTGAGTCACCTCTGCATCTAATGGGGAAGTTATTTCCTTGGCTGGGGCAGCCTTTGCTTCAGTGTGGAGCTTCCATGTGATGTAAGCAGGGCTGGAGCTTTCACTGGGCTTAGGTTGGGGGCATGTCCCGGGGTGGCTGCAGGAAACCAGGCAGGACTTCAAGCAGCTTTCAATCCACCCTCACTGCACTGCTTTGGGAGCAAGTGGCATGTGCACACTCCTTACGTGTGGAATCCAGACTCCCCACAATCCTTCTGTTAGACCCACTGCCCTCCAAACAGCAAAAGGAGGTTCATATTCCCTCTGTTGGACCCTGGGACTGGATATGTCACTAGAATCACCCACTCCCCAGGACATATCTCCATCCATGTTATCTCCCTTGCCCTCGAGTCCCTCCCAGGAACACAGGTCTTGACTGTTTCTTTTTCCTTCCTATTCAATTCTGTATAGATCATTCTTACAGCCTGAGTTGTATAGTTGTCTTTTTGCCAGTTTCTGAATAGTTTTCGGTGAGAACTGTTCTATATGTAGATGTATTTTTGATCTGTTCATGGGTTCAGGTGAGGTCCATGTCCTCCTATTCCACCATCTTGGTCTATATCCCTACATATAACTTATTTAAGCTTAGTAAGAGCAGGAATTACTTACTTTTAAAAGTGACTTAGCAATTTAACACATCCCATGTTTAAGATGTGTTACTCTTTAATAAAATTTTGTTGAAAGTAAATGGATCATGTCATAGAAAGTTGGTCTAACAAGTTATATGTATAAAATAGCTTTAAGGATATAATAACATTAGCCATTTAAAAAAATATATAATTTACAAAACTAAGTCAATTTCCTGTCAAAAATTTATATGCAATGTTTAAAAATTTTATGTTTTAGTGGTGAAAGATGTTTTAAGATATAACAACAACTGAAGATAGAATAGTAACATCTACAGGGACTATATTTGAGTATCTGAATGTCTTCACCTCAAAATAGAATATTTTTTTTTTAATAATATAGGCCACACTGCATATTTAATCGGTATAATTTAGGTTTTTACTCAGGGACTTTATTTATACAGTCGTTCCTCAAGGAAGGTGAAATCAAATTGGCAATGGCAAAGGACAAATATTATAAACAACTTAAAAATACTGTAAATAAATTCTGCAAATGCATGAGATATATAAAGGAGGTTCAACAGAAAAAGAGAAGTAAAGTATTTTAAGAAATCTTTTAATAGTGAAATTGATAATATCCTGTGCCTAATAAATGTGAGAAAAGGGAATAATGAACTATTACTAAAATTTCTTGCTACCATAATTGGCTGGATTGACTCTCATGACCAAGATGTTTGGAGTAACTTTAGCTGAAAATAATATTTGATTTGGAGTATATGAAATATAAAGTATCTGTTGTTTATTCATCAGAATGTCTAATGTTCCAGGCTCTCAATAGAAACTTTCAAAAAGCAATTAGAAATGCATCTTTAGTTCAAATAATTTGGTAGTTATCAGAAGTGAAGTGGCAATTGAAAATATATTCAAAATAAAAAAGATCACTCAACTTAGCAGAAAATATAATCATTAAGGCTTGCCATTGAAAACTAAATAAGAATTTTAGAAGTAGAAAAGGGAGGCAAACGTTTCACTTTGGAAATACAAAAGGTAAGAGACTGAGCACAGAATTTTTGTGATGAATTGATGACATCTTTCAAATATGTTAAAAATCATATACAAAAATAGATGCACAGCCCTTTTCACACAGGCACATACACATATGCTTGTAATAGTTTTAATTCCTGCTGAATAACTAAAAACTGACTTTTTTGACATAAAATTTTGGTAGGTTACAGTACACTGTTGAATCACTGTAACCTAATGTTGGTATTTTCATTCATATTCTAAAAATTCTATTTTTCAATATTTTAAAACAACAGGTTATTTTATTATGTTTCCTGGTGATGAACTCTTAGTTTTTGTGGTTTATAAACCTCTTTATTTTAACTTCAGTTTGAAGAATTTTTTTTTTTTCCCCAATAAGAATAGAAGTCTAGCTTGGCTGCTGTTTTCAGCTAGGTCTTTAAACACATCCTTCCACCGTCTCCTAGTTCTCATCAAGTTTGCTTGAATATTAGTTGTCAATCTTTTTGTTCATTTGAAAACGTTACATAGTCTGTGACTTTTGAGCTTTTTGTCTTTGGTTTCTAGCAGCTTAAACTAGTATATGCTGAGATGTTCTTTTTATAATTATTAGCGTTCTCACAGCTTTCAGAATCTATGGGTTAATGTTTGTTATAAACTTTGAAATTTTTAGTTATTATCATGTCAAATATTACCTCCCTCTTACTTCCTTCTCTCCTTTGTGATTCCAATTATTGTTATGTTAGCTATTTTCATTTGCTCTACATGCTACTTGGGCTTCCACTTGAGCTGTTTAAACCCATTTATTGATTATCAATTATTATTTTCAGTTCTTAAATTCCACTTAACCTTTTATATTATATACTAAATCTCTGATGAATGCCTTCTTATTTCCTTCTTAATCCTCATTTCTAATATATTACTTAGAGTCACTTGAGAGCTCCTGCCTGCTAACTGTAATATCTAGTTTGGCTATTTCTTTCTTAGCTTTCAGTCTTATGACATGATCTCATAAGCTGATTATATATTTACTTAATGTAGAGCATTTTATATGAAAGATGAAGCAACCTTCCTCCAATTAATGATTATCTTTTATTAATGATTATCTTTTATTATTATTATTATTTTATTATTAGGTTGGACTTCTCACTTTATTCAAGTCAGGGGCAGACTTGATAAGGAGCTAGATTTACCTTCACTTCCAGAGCACAGTTTCACATTTTTTCATTTGAGAGCCCAGCACTAGGGCGCTTTCCCTGGAAGCTGACTGACCTCATCTGTACAGTCTCCTCCACCTCCATTTTGCAATGCCAATCCCTTAAATATTAGTTCTTTCAGCTGTTTTAGCTGTTCTCCAAATATCTTTTATTCAGCAGTTTTTCTTGATGTCTTTGATAACAATGTTGTTCTCCCAAGAGCGACTTCATCATAGGTACAAGTAAAAGTCCAACAATATCTTCCAAAAAAGCAATTAGAAATCATTGAGCAAATACAAATAGTAAATATTAAATTTCATAATCCTTAGTTCACGGGGTTGATTTAGAGATTAAGTGAAATAAAAAGTTTAGAAAATGATATGAAATTATGTACATATTTACTGCTTTCATCATTATTGAGAAACTTCTCTCAATTTTATAATGTCTTAGCATCCTAAGCTGTATTACTCTTAGAGGCATGTTAATAAACAAGCTATGAGGATTTAATATAAAGCATGGTGACTATAATTAATAATATTGCACTGCATATTTGAAAATTACTGAGAGAGAAGATTTTAAAAGTCTCTCATCACAAGAAAATAAAGATGGTCAAGTACTTTGGGAAAACATTAGAGAATAAATGTGGTCATCTGTTAATTATGGACTCCTTATATAGAAGCAGGTAAGAGAATGAACTAATTCCTCTGATGTCCAGTTTTCTGGAGAAGACTATGCTCAATATAGTAAAAGAACATGATACTAGTATATATACAATTTTACAAACCAAAAAATATATAAGTAGTTAATATGTTGCTCTAGTCTGTAGGCTTCATTTTTATTTGTGATAAAGAAATTCTAAATTACCTTAGATACTATCAAATTTATAGTTCACATTTGTATGAATGCTTCCACCTAAAACCCGTAGTTAAATATAGTAATTGCAAAATAAGTTACAACATTTTTTAAAGAGGTGACAAAATGAGTCTTATTCTTTCTTTACCCAGAAGCTAATATGCATGCCTGTGTGAAATTAGATATGAATGGTGGTAATATCTAGGCACAAAACCCCCAACCAAAGTTGCTCTTTAAACAAGAGCAACTATAAAATTTAACAAATGCTTCAGACATTTATAACTCTGCACAAATATAATGAAACCTACACTTAATACTTATATTAAACTGCAGATTTTATGTGGTAAAATGCTATGCCCGGTGAATTAGAAATGTCCTTATCAATCTTAAGGTGAATATGAAGACAACTGACAAAAACTTATGTTTATTATAAAGGACAAATAGGTAAAATATTTTTTGCTTTACTGAAAAAACTCACATTCCCTTGAAATAATAGCATACATGATACAGACCATAGGAGTGGTGTTTTCTGATTATGAAACAAAACCTAAATTTCAATAAGAATCAAGGATTATGTTCAAAGATATCCACATTATTAAATATCAATCTAATTCAATGATAGTGCAATGAAAGCTTTAAAAAATAAATTATCTGACATAAAGACTTCTGTCCTGAGGTGGGTAGTAGTTACTATGGATGTAATTTCATTGATTTCATATGAATTACATCATGAAGAATTTTCCCTCCAATATAATACAATATCAGAAAAGAAGTAAATAACTTTGATCTGTTCATTTTAAGCAGTTGAGTAGAACAGAATTGTATTGAAACAAACAACTAGATAGAAAAATGATCGAGGATAAAGATGTTGTACAACTACTTTTGCATTTAAAAAATATTGAAGTTATATACAATTTTATATAATAAAAAGGATATTAATAAAACTACCATAATATTACTTTTAAGACAATCTTAAAACCTGGGTACAAATAAACTAAATCAGGGCCTCCTGACCCTATGGAATAAAATATGGGACAGGGATCTACTATGTAATTACACAGGTTACCAATCCACTATGTTTCAATAAAAACACTGTTTATTCCCACTGACATTACATTTGTAGCAAGACTTTTATCTTTTGAGTACTCATACTTGGACTAACACTGCTAAATGTAGCAGAGATTAGCTATCTAGCTATCATCTATCTATCATCTGTTTATCACCTGTCTGTAAATATCTATACAGAAATACAATTTATTATGGGAAAAAAGATATCTGGATGCAATCACGTCTCCCTTTCTCCTACCCCCAAGGCTTTTCCATAAATATCATATTACTACCTTCCCTATCTCTTACTACACATTAAAGGAGAAAGTTTGTAGAGTCACTTATCTTTAGCAATTATTTTATTATCTGTGAGAAATAAGGTTTAACTAGAAAGGGTATATTTAAAAAAATCAAAGAGATTTCTGACAGATGGGGAGAAGAGAAAACAGCATCTACTCAAACATGGGTCTGGAGGCAGAGGTTGGGATTTGGCTAGTGATGGTCTTCAGAGCTGGTTTGCATCAACAGAGAATTGGACAATGGAGATGGGTTTTTGAATGACATTGCTACAGCATATAAACTGAATCTCCTTTCATGCTTTTGGCTGCTGAAAGTTAACATTTTCTACTGCTTGAAATTACTATGTAGTTGAAACCAAGAAAATAATTCTGTGATATCCCATTTAACCATTTTTGTGATACCTCATGCAATAGAAGCCCTCCTGAATTCTCAGCAGATAATTTCTCAGTCAACTACTTCACCTCCTATAAAGTCATTTTGTTAACTGCTCCTCACAAATCTCTTCTTATGTGGTAATAACCTTGACCCTGCTACTCTTCAGAGACCCTTCATCACCAACAAAGTCTTTGATGGCTGTTTAACATGTACAGATCTGACTCAAGATAATCTACAAGAAACTCCTTTGGATAATGCTGACTTCTCATGGCTTACTGATGGTTCTTATTTAAAAGGTGACAATGATAAATACTGTGCTGATACACTATTGCAACTCCTTTTGATGTTGTTGAGGCAGCGTCTTTACCTATGGTTACTTATATGTGCTCACACAGGTTTGCACTTCAGCCAAGGGCAAACTGCCAATATTTTTACTAATAGCAGATAGGTTTTTGGAGTAGCTCATGCTTCTGGAATTTTGTGGAAGCAACGTGATTTCTTTACTTTCTTTACTTCCAGTGGAAATGAAACTAAAAATGGTCCCTATGTTCAGTAATTGCTGGATGCAATACATTTACCTGCCACTTTAGCTATTATTAAGATTCTAGGACATTCTAAATTTGACACTCTGGAAACTAGGGAAATCACTTTGCTGGCATTTCTGCAGAAATTGCTGCCCTCAAAGGAACCAACAGCAGCCAAACCTCTGTCATGGTCTAAAGGGATATGTCCCCTAATGATAACTTAGAAAAAACGGCTAGAGAAGCCCAACAATTGACTTCATAAAAGAAAAAAACAATAAGATTGGAAATTTAACAGTTGTTAGTTTGATATAAAGAGAAAGCTCTGGTTTGGACCAAGTAACAACCTAATCCTACTGGAGATTCTAAAATTCCCACTCATAACCACTGTGCCTACATTAAACCATTGATCTACTGACAAAAGGATGGCCTTCATGAATCAATATTAGCTGTGAAACATTAACAAGGCTGAACAAACTGCCTACTTCATTTGTCCCATTTGTCTGAAGTACAAACCAGGGAAGCCTGTTCATACTCCTCTCAGACATTTTAAAATGCCCATTGGACAATTTGAGGTCAGGCAAATGGATTTTATACAACCTCCTCCAACTAACGGATGTAAGTATGTTTTAGGCACAGTCCACAGGTTTTCACATTGTACTTCAGCCTTCCCTTTCAGACAGGCTACCACCTCTTCTGTGGCTAAAGCCTTTTTAGAAAAGATTACCCCTACCTGAGGATCTCTTCTCGAATGTCATAGTGATAAGGGAGCCCATTTTACTGGCCAGGTACTTTGACAAGCCTGCAGTGTTTGGCTGGTTTTATAACACTTTCATTGCACTTACCACCCCCAATCCTCGGGTTTATTCAAATAAGCTAAAGACATTACTAGCAGTCAACTGGCAAAATTTGTGGAGTCCTTTCTAATACCTTGGTCAAAAGCACAGCAATTGGTCCTTCTAAATCTTATATCCACACCTTTTAGAACTCATTAACTGTCACCCTTTGAGAAAGTCACAGGATGCCCAACACACATGGCCTCTGATTCTTTGGACCCACAACTGACAATGCCAATATTGCAAAGGCCTCGTGGCTTCTATTAAAAAACAGCCATGTTTTGGTAGAGTAGTATTTTCACAATGTGCCCTTGGGAGACAGTCCTTGAGCATCACATCTTAAAACTTGGAGGCTTTGCCTACTGGAGAAGGAATCTGTCTACTCTCAAAAGGACTCTCTTCAATCTAACTAGAAAGGCCCCTATCAGGTACTGTCACTCAACCTTTATGCCAATTAACTCCAGGGAACAGACTTGGAGTTGTTAAAGAGAAGAACCAATTCTGACTCCATTTTGAAACTGTTTCTTTGACTTGCTTCTCATTGCTTTTGTTATTATAATCATACTTAATGGCCTGCCTAAGAGGACCCCGCCCCTCTGCCCAATTGTTAAAGTGCCTTTGTTCAGCTCACAGAAAGATAATCTGACTCTGCCCACATGTGAATGGCTGCAAGAAAGAAGAGATTAACACACTGTTTTCACAGGCTGGTCATTTCCAGGGATGTTTTGCAAGACTAATGGTCTCTTTTACTTTGCTTTCTCCTTTTCTCCTCTATGAAAGAGTTCTCTCCATTTTTGCTCCGGACATGCACACAGCTTGCCATGGCTGCAGACCCTGAATTACAATGCTTTGCTTATCACAAGTAGTCTAATTTGGAGAAATAACTGACAGTCTGTTTGTTTTAGGTGAATCAAGGAAAGTATGCAGATGGCAAAAATACACATGAAATGGGTTTTAAAGTGTTAGGAAAATACAACTGTCTCCCAAAAGACTGACAATATCAAGTGTTGATGGGATGAACACCAAGAAATTACATATACTGCTTAGAGAATGCTAGACAGCACAACCACTGTTCCAGGCTGAACGATGAAACTTTTATTAGAAAAATTATTGCAGATGTAAGTTAAGGTGAGGTTATTAGGGCAAGATCTAAACCAATATAACTGGTGTATTTATAAAAATAAGAAATTAGGTAAGATTAGAGGGAAAACAGCATGAAAAGACATGGGGAGAAGATGACTCACAGCCCTCAGAAAGAACCAATCTTGGTGACACCCTGATTTCAGACTTGTAGCCTCTAGAACTGTTGAGACAATACATTCTCTGTTGTTTAACTCAACTTGTGATACTATTACAGCAATTCTAGCAAACTAATACACCCACTATGGAACATACTTTGGTTGTTTCCTGTAAAAATGTATATTTAATTATTTTTACCAAGATAACTGAAAACATAGACATTCATTTAATGGACTACATGGAAATGTTCACAGCATTTTAAGAACCATAAACTAGAAACAACCAGTGCAACAGCTGGTGAATATATAAACTAATTGTAACACATCCATACAATGGGATAAAATGGAAGAAACTACTGATACAGGCAAAAATAGATAACTTTGAATTGTACTATAGTAAATGAGAGAAATAAGACGCAAAAGGCTATATTCTGCATGATTCTATTTATGTGATTATCTGGAAAAGGACATCTATAGAGACTGAGAACAAACCAATAATTAGCACTTTCTGAATGGAGAAAAGGATTACTATAGTCAGGCAAAGAAAACTTCAAATAATGCATGGAAAAAAAAATGGGAGCTATGCTGCAGTTTTGTATCTTAATCCCTTTCTGAATTTTTATTTTCTTCACATTTGAAAGAAAGCCCTTGCCTTTTCTAAAAGTTAAGTGATGCAGTTTCATTGGACCCGCCACATCATAAAATTCTGCAGTGACTTGTAAACAGAAGAGATTTAATTGTTAAATTCACAGCTGAAACCCAAACAGGGATAGAATAAACAGGAAATGGGTGAAAAAAATCTAGGCAACAAGAAACTGTTTTGATAAGAGAAAAACCACATATTCTTCATGTTCATTAAGTGGAAAAAAGTGAAAATGATTACAGAAAAACAATTATGAGGTTGGACTTACTCTGTTAGCTCTGTAAGAAGTTAACTGTATTAGCATAGTCCAATAATTTTTTTTCTGAGACTTCGGTTTCTTCACTGAAATAATGAAAGAAGTCGGAGTAATACTATGTGAATTTCTACCAGTTAAACACAGGAAAATAAACTCAGATGTCCAATTTAAATTGCTAGGATGTATCATTGCAATCTAAAATATAGCTTAGGAATATGAGGGACAACTTATGTCTTACAGGACACAAATAAATATGGTGAAGTGTGGCAGGGATAAAGCATTAACCATGCTAATTAAGGCCCACCTTCACAAATCTGGGCTTCCCTTGTGGGTCAGCTGGTAAAGAATCTGCCTGCAATGCAGGAGACCTGGGTTCGATCCCTGGGTTGGGAAGATCCCCTGGAGAAGGGAAAGGCTACCCACTCCAGTATTCTGGCCTGGAGAATTCTATGGCCTGTATAGTCCATGGGGTCACAAAGAGTCAGACACAACTGAGCGACTTGCACTTTCACTTTCAAAAGAAATATAAATAATAAACAAGAGCACAATAATACATTATTAGACCATGCTGGAAGTTCACTCTGAGAATCCCACTGTTAGAATGATTTAGACACAGTATGACACGTCCAGAGAAGAAAGGGCATAGTATTGAAGGGACTCAACCATAACATCAGGGAAAACTGAAAGAACTGAATCTTCCTATCCTGTTTCCAAGGGGAATATGCCATTTTCAAATACTTAAAAGGTTTCCATTTGGAGCAGAAATTAGACCTATTTAAGTTGACTGTGCTACTCAAAGGTCTAAAACTGAGACCTATATATTGATTAAACAAAGTATTAGGCAAACTTTTCATTTAGTTGCCACAACTGTCTAAAGATAAATACAGATGCTTGAAGAGCTGGTTGATATCACAGGAGTTATTCAAACGTGATATATAACCATGCGTCCTGTGAATTTATAAGAATCAACTGAGTGGTTAACCAGATTTAAGGGTTTTTTTCAATGCAAAGTTTCTAGGATTTCCTGATAATTCTTTTTTTCCTGACAATTCTTTTTGCTACATAAGTAAGACCAAGTGTGGAAATTAAAGGAAGACAAATTTCAGTTCAAGATAAGTAAGAACTTGCTGAGAATTATGGTTGTACAATGATCTAATATGTTCTCTCAATAGTAAGCCTCAGTCTCTACTAGTGGAAATGTCAAGGTGTGTTCACTGCTTAAGATAATTTGTAGGTCCTCAGAATGCTATTAATATCAGAATATTCTGCCTGGTATTCAGGCCTTTTCTGAAGGACTTTGCTCTATCAATCTGAATTTATGTTTAGCTCCCAAGTCAGTGTTTACTGCAGAAAAATTAGTATTTCTACTAATGTTTACATATTGTTTCCACCACTATAACTCTGACTATAACATTCTCCTAAAGGAGAATACCTTCCCCCTTTCTTCTATGTAACTCTCATACATTTGTTAAAAATCAGCTCAGCTGCACTCTGATGAAGCCTCTCGACTCAACCCATCATATTGTTTTTTTCTTCTAAAGAGCATATACCTATTTCTTCCAAACCAAATCAAAGGTTTCTAGTACTTTCCTCTAAGTGCATTCCATTCTCAATTTGAAATGAGGAAAGAAACTGTATAATACTGTTATATCCACCAAAGCCCCTATAATACAGTTTGACACAAAACTGGTGTTTGGTCCATATCTGGTACTTGCATTTCTATTAACAGAATCCTAGAATTCTGATTAATCATATCCAATTTCTGACTCTACACTTTATAAATATCATTGTTCAGTTCAGTTCAGTCACTCAGTTGCATCCGATTCTTTGTGACCCCATGGACTGCAGCATGCCAGGCTTCCTTGTCCAACACCAACTCATGGAGCTTGCTCAAACTCATGTTCATCAAGTCGGTGATGCCATCCAACTATCTCATCCTCTGTTTTCCCCTTCTCCTCCTGCCTTCAATCTTTGCCAGCATCAGTGTCTTTTCAAATGAGTCAGGTTTCGCATCAGGTGGCCAAAGTATTGGAGTTTCAGCTTTAGCAGCAGTCCTTCCAATGAATATTCAGGACTGATTTCTTTTAGGATGGACTGGTTGGATCTCCTTGCAGTCCAAGGGACTCTCGAGTCTTCTCCAACACCACAGTTCAAAAGCATCAATTCTTCAGCATTCAACTTTCTTTATAGTCCAACTCTCACATCCATACATGACTTACATATACCATATATATTCATGTTTATTTTGTCTTATAATAACTTTGCATGGACTAATAACACCCACATTATATCAGTTGGGTTGCTTTGGACAGACACTGTATACTAGGGTTCTTAAAAGAAACAGAACCAACAGGACAATGTATATCTAAAGAAAGATTTAATTTAATGAATTGACTCATGCGATTATGAAGGTTGACAAATCAAAATGTATAGTGTGGATCCATGGGCTAGAGTCCCAGAGAAGACCCAAAGTTGTGGATCAAATCAGAAGGCCATTGTTAGCAGAATTCCATCCTGCTCAGGGGAGCTCAATCTTCATTTTACTAAAGCCATCAATTGATTAGACAAGGCTCACCCACATTATGGAGATCAGTCTGCTGTGCTCAAAGTCAACCGAGTTATAAGTCAGTCTCATTCAAGAAAGACCTATAGAGAGAATAATATCTGACCAAATATCTGGAACTATAACCCAGTCAACTGGACTTTACCATCACAAACTTATTAATGAGATTATGAATACTTTATCATGAAATGTACCTGCCATAGACTATTTCATATTAATTTTACCTTACTCTTTGGTATCTTTAATATCTACTTACATTTACTTACATTTTTTATTACTTAATAATTAAGCTTACTGTTGACCCTGGTCAACAAACTGTCTTCCTGTAGTAAACTGCAAAGGTGACACTATGCTATCATTTTTTATCAAATCAGCTCTAAGTTGGGTATTCAACATTTGTTTCCCTTGCCCAAAGCAATTCCTGAAGTAACATCACAGAGATTAACACCAATCCACAGGAGTCTGCTCTAAAATTTCTGCAAAGAGTTAGGGGTCTTAATAGGTCATTGCCTAAGACCTGATGAAATTTTAAAAGGGCAAAATCTTATCTCTAAAGAAAAATCTTATCTTAGCTTTTAAAGCCTACACATTTTAAAGGATTCAAAATCATTTGAATTTTTAACTTTTTGTAAGTCTAGTTTCACTGCATTTCAACCTACTAAAAAATACTGTATTAAAAATAACTAGGGTGAATTTAACATTCTCCATCTAATGATTTCCCGGGTTCATTACTTTTTACTAGAGTAGAACTTTGATGTAACAGATAGGTGTAAACATCTAAACATCTAATATCAAGATCCCTGGAGAAATGATTGCTTTCCTGGTGATAAACAGGTTTATCAAACTTTTATCAAAGTTCAAGCTATAGTTCAAGACCTCAAAAGAAAATTGTAACTTCCAACCGTATGGAAGTGGATTTCCTGCTCTTTAACTATCTTTTAATTTGTCTCCCTTTAATGCAATCTTTATTATATCTTCACTTGCGTGATCTTATGCTTTAGGACAGTTTGGAAGAAAGTTTCTAGGAAATAACTCTACCTGCTGTACTGAATTACAGTATTTTCTCAGTCATATCACATCTGTGATGCCACTTAACACCTGCACCACACTTATATTGGTGAATTGCTGTTGCCTGTTCTGTGACTTAATGGCACAGAATATATAGCATATGTTGGCAATTCTTTTGTAATATGTTCGAAATGTGCATACAAATGAATCCTCTTCAGGTGCAAAAGCATGAATTTATAGTGTAATTAACAGTTTGAGCTCACACCTGCTTTAAATACCACACAGTCTTGTATTTTAATTACAAGCTATGTGGTGAGACCACCCAAAGTCTCTGTTCCATATGTAGTCTAAAGAACTGAGGCAAAATTCATTTTGAGCCTTGTTTTCAGGACCCACATATTTTATATTTAAGAAATAAATATTCTTATATATAACTCAATTACTTGAGGAATTAAAAAATGAAATGATATCTATTTTAAATTATATAATAGGAAATGAAGATTGATTGAATAATTGAATATTGATTGGTTAAAAATATAATAGAATCTAACACCTAGGAAGGACTGGAGTCATGCTTTTAACTCAAATATTTCTTAAATCTCTGTCTTTTATTTGTATAGTTCAACTTGTCTGACTTAGGTTAGAGAAATGCTTCATAACTAGCTTTGTCAATACTATCCTTTATTTCCACCAGCAATCTGTAAAAGTTATTTTTCCTCCATATCCTTACCAACACTAAAATCAACAAACTTCTAAAATCTTTGTCAATCCTGCAGATGTATTCCTGTGGTCTTAACTTACATTTCTTTAATCTTCATAAAGTTTCATATGATGATCTGTCATTCCTATTTCCACTTCCTTGAAATGCTTTCTGCTAATTTCTCCAAACATCTTTTCCCCATTTTAAATGAAGTTGTTCATCTTACTGATTTGAAGGAACATATGCTCTCATATTTAATATTTTATGATTATGTTAAAAATCACTGCAGATGGTGACTGCAGCCATGAAATTAAAAGATGCTTGCTTCTTGGAAGAAAAGCTATGACCAACCTAGATAGCATATTAAAAAGCAGAGACATTACTTTGCTGACAAACATCCATCTAGTCAAAGCTGATTTTTCCCGTAGTCATGTATGGATGTGAGAACTGGACTATAAAGCAAGCTAAGTGCTGAATAACTGATGCTTTTGAACTGTGGTGTTGGAGAAGACTCTTGAGAGTCCCTTGAACTACAAGGAGATCCAACCAGTCCATCCAAAAGGAAATCAGTCCTGAATATTTATTGGAAAGACTGACGCCGAAGCTGAAACTCCAATACTTTGGCTACCTGATGTGAAGAACTGACTCATTGGAAAAGACACTGATGCTGGCAAAGATTGAAGGCAGGAGGAGAAGGGGACGACAGAGGATAAGGTGGTTGGATGGTATCACCAACTTGAAGGACATGAGTTTGAGTAAGCTCCGGGAGTTGGTGATGGACAAGGAAGGCTGGAGTGCTGCAGTCCATGGGGTCACAAAGAGTCAGATATGACTGAGTGACTGAACTGAACTGAGCTGAATGATTATGTTAACTGCAATTAGTTTCTCTCAGGTCCTGATTAGTTATTTTGTCTCTGCAGAGTTGCTTCATGAGTAACAAAACTTAATTTTAATGTAATAAATTTGTTAATATTTTTGTTCATTTACCTTTAATATTTTCCTTCAGTATTTTAGCATGTGCAATAAAATAATATTGTAATGTTTGAATAAGATAGTAAAAGAAAGACATAAAAGATTAGAAAAGCATAGTCTTCTTTTTTTGTTTGGAGCCAATGCAGGCTATTGTTAAATGAGTCAAGGAGCTTTAAACTTCCTGGAAGTCAAGGTAAAGGGAAATACGAGGGTTACACAACTATCTATCAAAAGAAGATACACGAAATCACTGAGAGAGACCATCCATAGCTCAGAACTCTGGGAGAACTGAACGTATGAGTTGAAACAGCAATTCAATGGACAGTAACTTCAACAGAAAATTTTGTAACTACAGAGATCTTCTCATATATCCACTTTTATATTGGTTCTGTATTTTTAAAGTTAGGGTATAATCTTTTTTTAGTCTAATCTTTTTTATTGCAGTATAGTTGCTTTAGAAAAGCATAATCTTAAGGTCAACTTTTCTAGGAGTTTTAACTTTCTACTAGAAAAATTTTAAAAGTAATTAGAATTTGCTTTAGTGGAAGATTAATATCAAGATATTAATCTATTACTTTCTGTAAAATTCAAATAGAATTTAAAAATAAAATATGAAATTAAAATGTAATTTTAAGATACATGTAAGAATGCTTGATTAGAAAATTCTTAATAAAGACCTAAATACTGTAGATAAACATATCCTTGATAGAAAGATAAAGAATCCTATAAAGACTTCAATTTTTCATAAATTGATTTATAGATTTCAATGCTATTATGATAGTCATCTGAAATTTGCCAGAAAGCTTTCCAAGTTAATTTCAACATTTTAATCACAGAGCTAAGGTCCAAGAAGAATCAGTCCACATCTCAAGAAAATAGATTGAAAATTAAAAACATAAATAAAAAAAAAATAGATTAAAGCAGGAATATATACCATAATTGACATATTTAGATTTGCTATAAAGCCCCTGCAATTAAAGAAGAAGGGAATGGTGCAGAGGTAATATACTAAGCACTGAAAAGTACAGAAATTCTAGAGATACTTCACATATATGAAAGCTGAATATGTGAAAGTGAAATAGGGCTTAAAAGATGGACTACTCAATAAATGATGTTTTGACAATTACCCATATAATGTGTTAAAAGAACTGAATCCTTTGCTTCTAACATACACAATTGATAGATGAATCTTTTAACATGAAAATTAATTTCTTCAAATTATTATGGCAATGTAGAAGCAGGACATTTTGATGATGAGGGTAGAATTATAAACTAACACATATACACAAACACATTAGTCACAACATAAAGTATTTCTAACATTATGCATTTATCTTCATCAGGAGATACTATAAAGATAGTAAAGAGAAAAAAAAAAACACTAAAAGAGAAACAGTAATAGTAAAGAATATAACATCAAAAGATTGGCTTGGTGTTCAGAGTATCTATAAAATCAATTCAGATGACTAAGGAAGTCACACTGCCAAAAAACAATCCTCAAAAAACAACCAGAAAAAGCATTTCATAGAAGACCTAGTTTGATTGCTAAACAAATGAAAATGTATCAACTGTATTATTAACCAGAAAAATATAAAAAAGGAGTTACATTTATTTAACTTAATATTCATCAAATGGACCAAAATAGAACTGGGAAATGACAAGTGCTGCTGAAGATACGAAACAATATAGGAAGAGGTCTATGAACTCATATGCTTATATAACTGCAAACTGGCAAAATCACTTTTCAACAGTGTCTCATTACTTAGTAAATTTGAATATGTGTATACCCAGAGACTCAGAATTTCCACTTAGAGGAGTTCTCCTTAGAGAAACAGTTGCATATGTATATGCACTGTATCAACAAACATCCTGAAGGATATTCAAAGAATCACTGTTTTGAAATAGCAAAAAAAAAAAAGGAAAAAGTAATTCCAGAATCTCTTAGTAAGCAAAAAAACTTACAAAGGAAAAGGAAAAGACTTAGAAAAGACAAAGCAAAAAGGCAAGCAAAAAATGTCTAGTGGATATAAGAATAAAAATGTACAATTGGATAATACATAATAGTGAAAATGAATCAACTATAGCTATATGAGTCAACATAGACTTTTTTAAAGATATGTTGAGTAAGTAAAACAAGGCAGTTAACAATCTATACAGTATTATTCCACTCACATAAAATTAAAAAAAAAAACAAACCTTGAAAAGTAATTCATATATGTGGAATAATATAAAGAAAGCAAAGAATGATTGACATAAAAATAAGAATATTAATTACTTTTGGGTAGGAAACACAATTTTGGAGAAGCTCAAAGCAAGATTAAAAGTTACTGTTAATGTTTTTAAGCTGTACATTGTGCACATGTACATATATGCAAACATATTTAACATACAAAATTCTTCTCGAAATGTATCATTTCTGCTTGTACCAGTTTGGTATAAGTATTACTCTTTCTTCCTAAGGCTCATCATAATTGGCTCAAACTTTTCACACCTTAGAAAAAAAAGGAAGGTCAAATGTCTAGTTTAAAATAATGCCGGTTATATAGCTAACTGTCCTCGGTATATTCCAACTCCACTTCCTCATAGACATCTATGGAAAGATCAAAATACTAAAAAATACATGCACACAAACATACATGCCATACTATCAAAAAAAGTAAGATGCATCATCAATGTTTTGCAAGAATCTGAGAGCAGACTGAAAGATAACTGACATTTTAAATATTTTTATCTCTACTTTTGCACCTTAAAAACTTTAAAATAAAAAATAGTTTTTTACATTTTATAAAGATCCATGTTTCAATGTTACAGAAAATTTCAAACTGAAGAATAAATTGTGGCAAAAATAAAGATAGGCAAGTAAAATGAAGGCAGAGTTGGGGTAAAAACCAAAATTTACATGCTGTACTAATATCAGTAGTGTTTTATCAAAATTCATGTCCACCAGGACACTAGGAATCCACTAGGAACTTGTGAGTGCAAAGTTGTAGAAAAATATCTCTGCAGACATAATCAAATCAAGATGGGATCATACTGGAGGGCAGTGAGGAGAGTGCTAAACCCAATATGATTGATGCCCTTATTAGAAAAGGGAAATTTGAACAGAGAGACACAATCACAGGGGAGAAGGCTATGTAAAAACAGCCAGAGATTGGAGTGACAGAAGCTTCGAGTCAAGTAAAGCCAAAGATTACCAGCAACCACCAGAAGCTAAGATGCAAGGAAAAATTCTTCCCTAGAATCTTCAAAGAAAATGTAAATATTCCAATACCCTGATATCAATCTTACAGCTTCCAAAACTGTGGACAAATACAATTCTGTTTTAAAACCCTCGATTTAATAAAAATAAATAAATAAAATAAAACCCTCGATTTGTGGTAATTTGTTATTGCAGCTCTAAGAAACCAATGTGTAGACATACAGTTCTATATATTTTTTACTTTATTAATTTTTATTAAAATATAGTTAATTTACAACATTGTGTTAGTTTCAAATGTACAGCAAGGGGATTCAGTTATAGATACCTATATAGATTCAATATCTTTCTGTTCCTGGTCTACGGATAGACCAGTGTTGGCTTCATTCTGAGGCTGTCTGCTTTAAGACAACAAGACAGCCTCCAATAGTAAATGGAACAATGTGCTTTTTGGTTCATGTACTGAAGAACACAGTTCCTAAGGGACAGGTGGACTATTGGACAGGCAGACTACTGGAAAACATTGGGCTGCTAGACATTTCTACATAATGCAGGGATTTATTGGGAAGACAGGAGGGTATAACTAAAAGAATGTTGGAACCAGGGAAAAGGGGTGTTATGGAGACCAACTATCTTAGTTATGAGATAATAAGTTTATTTACAGATAGACTTTTTGACTCAGTAGTTTTGCTTCTTGCTGCTAAAAGCATATCACACACAATTTGTGTGCTACACAACTTATAAATGGCAGGAATCCAAGATACCCAAGCCCAAATCTTTTTGATTCTTGTGCCTCACTTTTATCAACTAGGCTGTCCTGTCCACAGACTACAATTTGACAAGTGACAAGAATACATAGCAGAAAATAGTCCAACCTTAAGAATTTAAAGTATTTTTAAAAGAATGGGAAAGATTGAAAGCAGGCAGAGAAGGGGATGACAAGAGGATGAGATGGTTGGACGGCATCACCAACTCAATGAATGTGAATTTGAGCAAATTCCAGATGGTGAAGGACAGGGAAACCTGGTGGGCTGCATCCATGGGGACTGCAAAGAGTCAGACATGACTTAGTGACTGAAGTAACAACTAAAAGAATAGTCCAAAGCTATCCAAATATTTGTTTTATTTATGTTTAAATATCATTTCCTTAGCTTTGGAAGACAAAATTCAAAAAGTCACAATATGGTGTATCCAACATTAATGAAAAATATATTAATAAAAATGGCCCACATACATTGACTATTCATTTTCAAATTGTATGAATAAACATAAAAATCTTACAATTATTCATTGAGGAAAATGAGCAAACCATATAGCCAATTGGAAAGAATTGTCCTTTAAATCCAAGAAAACTATGGCAACATGGCAACTTAAAAAATAATTTAATCATTCAATTAACTTTTTGGGGGGTGGGGGGTTGGGGGGAGGGCTTCTCTGGTGGCTCAGACAGTAAGGAATCTGCTTGCAATGAGGGAGACCTGGGTTCAGTCCTTGCATTGGGAAGATCCCCTGGAGGAGGGCATGGCAACCCACTCCAGTATTCTTGCCTGGAGAATCCCCATGGACAGAGGAGCCTGGTGGGCTACAGTCCATGAGGTCACAAAGAGTGAAACATAACTGACATAACATGACACTTTACTTTTTTACATATCATCAGGTAAAATTACTGCTGTCACAATGACTTTAGGTTACATAAAAAGATCCCCAAAGATATCAAATAATCTAATCCTTGGTTAGCATGAAAGAATCCTCCCAGTTGGAACATGTAGTTGTCTGGCAATCAGCTAATGACTGATGATGATCAGCAAATGAGTAGATGGGCCAATATGTTCACAACCTAATCATTTTCTTATTTAAATGCCAGTTGATATCTTCATTCAGGGATATTAGTACATTAAAACAGGTTTGAGGTTTTGTTGTTTATTTGTTTAGCCTGAGGAAGTAATAATCACTATAAGACATTAACTGTTGCTAAGGAGAGGGATCTAAGCATTTTTTGCTTTTTCTTTCACATGGAAATACGCAATCTGTTTTCCCAATAATTTCTCCTATCAAAGCCAAAGATCTGAGCATCATCCTAAATTCTTTATTTTCTTGAAACCTGGGTAATTCAAACTGCACCTGTTCTTAGAAGATTTTAATTTTTAACATTTCTTATCTCCCATCTTTCTTTTCCTATTTGTTTGCCTGTTTAGATTCTCATAAAAAGATTCAAGCATTCAAACTGATCTCTCAGTGACCAAACTAACTTTATTTATCCCTTTCCCCTTTCTTCCATATCTTTTAAATGAGTATTGTACATCATTTTTCTGTTCAACATGTTTCAGTATCTTTACATTCCACTCCCTGAAAAAATAACTTCAGGATTATTTCTTTCATTACTCATTCAAAGAGGAGGGAGATAATGAGGTGAACAAAAAGTCTTTTACAGACCCTTTGCTGTGGGTGTTGTCTCTGTTAGAAAATCTGGTCTCTAGGAGAGGTCTTCCTCACTGGTCAACTGGGAAAGTGCAGGGGGAACAAGGCTTATGTGTAAAATAATCCTGAATAGGACAGATCACATTTACCTTGAGAATCATTCTCAAACAATTTTCAGTTCTTTCTTTCTTCATTTTCCTTTATGTCTTCTCCTGCATGCTCTCATTTCCTACTATCAGTCAGGAAAGATAATGGTGGCAAAATTTTAGATAAAAATATAAGCTGTAATCTGCCCAAGGAGAGCTTTTGATCAACACTTACTGTGGGCTTCTAGGACCAATGTCTAACACAGAGCAAAGGAATTTCTTCCTCTGGCCTAAACTGGTCCAAGATTATGTTGGTGCCAGAAATAAAGATCTTATATTAAGAAAGTTGAAAATTTGTCTTGTAAGTGTGCTATATGCTAAATTTTTCCAGAGACCTCAAGATTGGTGACAATGGTAAAGTAGAATTAGTTCTAAGGTTCAGAATTTTGATCCCTGACCAAGGAGATATTTATTATACTAAATGGATGAGCATTTGAAATAAAGAGATCTTGGGTCCTGTTTAGTTAGTCCTTTTCATTCTTAAAATAATTTCCCCTGTGTCTCTGCTCACCCTTTTTCCTGACTACCTGAATTTCCTACTCTATTTCAGCATGTCTTTAGAAATCCCTCTAAAATGTATAAAATAGTACTTTTCTTTAAGTAATTAGTCAAAAAAGTTCTTACTGAATTTAAATTAATGTATCTAAACCTAGGAAAATACTGTAAACCCTGTAGGAAATCAGTCCTGGATTTTCATTGGAAGGACTGATGCTGAAGCTGAAACTTCAATACTTTGGCCACCTGATGCAAAGAACTGACTCATTTGAAAAGACCCTGATGCTAGAAAAGATTGAAGGTGGGAGGAGAAGGGGACAACAGAGAATGAGATGGTTGGATGGCATAATTGACTCAATGGACATGAGTTTGAGTAAACTCCGAGAGCTGGTGATGGACAAGGAGGCCTGGCATGCTGCAGTCTATGGGGTTGCAAAGAGTCGGACATGACTGAGCGACTGAACTGAACTGTGAATATTCATTATTTATTTGATATTTAGAATAATCATCAATTCTTTGCCTGTTGAGGAAAATCTCAAAGGAGATTCAGATTTGTCAAATGTTAATAAATGTTAACATTTATTTGTACCTTTGCATATTAAACATGCTTCAGTATTTAACAGCTTCCCTTAATAATCAAAACAGTTTGTTTCTTTCAGATCTTTTCCTAATGTTAGAAGAGTTTTGAAATGTAGATACAGTCAATGTGAATATAATTAAAACATCTAAAATATATTTAGTAACGTTTTTAAAGTTGATGTTAAGGCCACAGTACTCTCCACTCTAACTCAAATCAGATATTACATAAAAATTTTGATGAGGTTTCTTATGCTTGTATCCCAAAATCATTATCCAAACTCATCCTTTGGTAAAGTCTAGAGACAGTCCACTCAGGAGTATTGGCAGTAATAGTTGTGCAGCCTGGATTTCTCCAGCAGGTGTTTAAGTAAATCTCTCTACCCAAAAAACACAAACTGTCACATTGCAGAGGGAGAAGCAGCAAGCAACTGTTTAGTAAGAAAACCAGAACCATGAACTGAAAGTGAAGTAGAAATGCAATTTGAATAAGAACAGGAGGGAAAAAAAGAAGTAGAAGAAATTTCAAGGTATTCATAGGCACTAATGTCATTATTGAAGATTGGCCACATGTTTTACAATTACTATTACTTTGAGTTCTATTAGCTAATGTCCAAAATGCTGCATTTAGAAAACCAATTTGCTAAATTATACTTTAATAACCTGAAAGACTTACATCCTCAAATGTTAATTTGATATCAATGATTTAGACACTAAGGCTCTATAGTACAGAGTATCCTACTGTAACTGCAAAGTCCTAAATTTCACCTAGATTGGAAATACTATCCTCCTGCCCATGACCTATGAGAATTTTTACTTTTTAGTCAAGTACATATGACACTACACACTGCCCCTTGTTAACGTGGTTGGCTTTACATGATGCTTATAAAAATCACAAGGACTATGAAAAACAAAGAAAGTTAATAATTAATAATTTTGAAATTCTTGATTCATGAAAAAGATATAAAATAAGAAAAATGATATAGATGATGAAGAAATTGCCTTGTTTAAAAATCATGACACTAGTGGGAGGGAAGGATAAAGAGAGGACAGACATTGCTTTAAAAAAAATTGAAAAAAAATTATAGACAAAAAAACACAGATTTCTATAATGCTCCAAGAACTGTAATTCATGTGATTTGAAAATGTAATTTTTAAAGATCAAGTATATTTGATCACTTTGCTCATTTGTACTTATCTGCATTCTTGCCTGATAATTTTTAATCATTTAATTATCTTATCAATCACTGTTCCACCTTTAGTTCTTAAGTGCTACTAAAAAATATCTTCAGAGTTGGAAAGCAAACTTGATTTGCTCTTCCTCTTCCCCCCCCCACCTTTTTTTAAATTAGCAAAGAATAAGCCCAACATCACTGAAAATTATGTATTAGAGTTTTAAGAGTAGTTAAGTGTTTATTAAACTTTCACCTCTTGTTTTAACTTGAAGAGTATAGTGGAAGAAATACAATCAAAAGAACAAAGACGAAAATGATATATATTGGAGCAACCAGAAGAAACTGAGCATGCCCTCCGTAGATTAGTTTCTTATTTACAGCCAACTGGTAGCTCAGACGGTAAAGCGTCTGCCTACAATGTGGGAGACCAAGGTTCGATCCCTGGGTCGGGAAGATCTCCTGGAGAAGGAAATGGCAACCCACTCCACTATTCTTGCCTGGAAAATCCCATGGACTGAGGATCCTGGTAGGCTACAGTCCATGGAGTTGCAAAGAGTCAGACAGGACTGAGCGACTTCACTTTCACTTTCACTTTCAAGGGTAAGGTAATGAGGAACTTCTACACACACACACACACACACACACACACACACAAATTTATTTAATAAGTCCAGAAACTCCAGAACGTAATTCCTACTTGATTTACTATGATTCACAGTCACACATATAAAGAAGTAGAAGGAAATGAACTTAAACACTTACTATTGCCACCAACAAATGCATTATTTTTTCCCATGGTTATTTAACTTTGAGAGATCTGCACATTGATATTCTGGGCTAGGAAAGTTTCTGAAAACATGATGAAATCATTAGTTTGTGTAGTTTATTTCACCAAATATTAAGTTTTTTTTAAAATACTAGAAACTGTAAAGATACTGAAAATACCAAAATAGGGGGGAGTATCAGAAGATTTGCTTTCAGAGTACAAATGGTATCCTGCATGGTATCCTAGAACAGGAAAACAGACATTAAGGACTGACTAGTAAAATTCAAAATACTGAGTTTAGTTAATAATAATATACCAAACTTGGTTTTATAATTTTTAATTTTATTGAGTTGTTATGTTTTTCTAGTTTTTTTTTTTTTTTTTTTTTAGAAAACAAAGACATAAATCACTTAAACTTTATTCATAACAAGGCAATATTTTAACCTCTCAACATCTGGTGTGTTTGAAGCTTTAATAGCTGAGTATCTTAATTAATAATATGAAATACCAATCTCAATAAATGCAGAACTCATGTATATATAATGCACTATTTTTATACATAAAAATATGTGAAGATGACATAAACTTATCATCACTATGCTTTACAGTTTTCTTTAGTGGACTGGTTTGTTAAAATGTAACACAACTGGACAATGCTCTTATACCTGAAGTATTAGATGTGTTAGGAGGTAATATTGATACCTTGTTAGGAATTGGTAATTAGGAGATAGAGGCTCTTCATAAGGACTAAGAAATACATAATAGAGATCATCTATTAAAGGAAAAAAATCATCATGTGCTATGATTAGTCAGTCATATACTTACCATAAAATATTGACCAAACATACAAGGTGATTGTAGTACATGGAAGTAACTTTCTGAGTTAAAAATAAGGCACATTAATCTATGTCAATATTCAGTACTTCTGATTGTTATCTCTTTATATTTTCCTCTTCAGGCATGACAACCATAGACAACATTTTAAAAAGCAGAGATGTCACTTTGCCAACAAACATCCACATAGTTAAAAGCTATGGTTTTTTCAGTAGTCAAGAACAGATGTTAGAGTCGGATCATAAGGAAGGCTGAGCACTGAAGGATTGATGTTTTTGAATTGTAGTGCTGGGGAAGACTCTTGAGAGTCACTTAGACAGCAAGGAGATCAAACCAGTTAATCCTAAAGGAAATCAAACCTTGGAAGGACTGATGCTGAAGCTCATGTACTTTGACCAACGGATGTGAAGAGCCAACTCATCAGAAAAGACCCAGATACTGGGAAAGAATGAGGGCAAGGGGAGAAGGGGGCGACAGAGGATGAGATGGTTAGATAATATCACTGACTCAAGGACATGAGTTTGAGCAAACTCTGGGAGACAGTGAAGGACAGGGAAGTCTGGCATGCTGAAGTTCATGGGGTCACAAAGATTCAGACACAGCTGAGCAACTAAACAATAGCAATTTGGAAAATGATGAAAAAATTATGAAAATTAAAATCATTAGCATCAAAACCTCCAATATATAGTTTGAAGTTTTATACAAACACACACAGACAGGGATATCTTAAATTGGGTTCATACTGTTTATCACATACTTTTATCTTGCATTTTTCACTTAATGTCCAATTATGAAATACTGTTCAAAGTCAGCACTGCAAAAATTATCTCCATTATTTATCATACAACAGTAGTACTTTTTCATGGTAAAATAATGCCTTCCTCAGTTTGAGATCTTCCCCTTATGTATTATATTTTCCATTTGAATAATTAATAAAAATTTGGTATATCTTTTTACCACATCCAACCCACTCAACACTGTAGACCAATTTATACAGTATGATATAGCATTTTGGACAAAATGATCAACTTCTCCCAAAGTTCGTTAGAGGTGACTCCATCCGTTAAGTGGTTGAAGACAAAAACCAGAGTCACCCATCATCTTTCTTCCATATCTTAGAACTAACCTACTGACCAGTTCTGTTAGTTCTACCTTCAAAATGTATTTAGAATCCAACCACTTCTCACAGTGTCATTTCCATAACTAACTCAAATGGCATCTGATCAACCATCATCTTTTGCCTGGAATATGGAAACAGAACCCAAAAGGCCTCAACGTTTTTGTAAGCACAGTTGTTTTTCTTCACACAGCAACTAATCTATTTTAAAACAAGAGATTTGCCTGCACAAAATCCTCCAAAAGCTCTCTATTTTTCTCAGGGTTAAGTTCAAAAGCATTTACATGTTCATCAGGTTCTTGCATGACCTGTTCTCAGACTATGACTCTGATATGAAAATAAAATAACTCATTCTGAGAGTGACCAGGTCTTTTTCTAACTTGGTCTTTTCTCTCCTTTTTTTTTTTTTTTTCCCCTATCTGGAAAGCTTTTATTAAGAATATTCTATTCTCATAGATTCATGTCATTCAGTTCTCTGCCCAAGTCAAAGAATTGTTTCTAGACATTTTTCTTTAGATACTAACCCACCTGCGAGCCCTCATTATACCCTAATCCAACATTTTCTGACATCACAGGTTTATCACAAATTGGCATATTCTATACTATCAATTTGCCGACTGAGCGACGAAACTATACTGTTATACATTCTATGAGTCACTGCTATAGCTACAGCAACTAGAGAAGTGTTCAGTACTTATTAGTTAAAAAAAAAATGAAAATATATGTACGAATTATAGAAATCATACATAATTATTCTATATATTTGAAGAAGGAAATGGCAACCCACTCCAGTACTCTTGACTGGAAAATTCCATGGATAGGGGAGCCTGGTGGACTAAAGTCTATAGGGTTGCAAAGAGTCGGACATGACTAAGCAACTAACACACAGTCTATATATTACCATTTATAAGATATATTATATGCACAATGTTTTGCAATTTCTTATGATTTCAAAATGTGAATATTTGCATTTTTTTAGTGTTCAGTCGCTAAGTCATGTCCGACTCTTTGCAACCCTATGGACTACAGCCTGTCAGGCTTCCCTGCCCTTCACTATCTCCCAGAGTTTGCTCAGACTCATGATCATTAAGTCCGTGATGCCATCCATCTCATCTCATCTCTCATCACTTTCTCCTCTTGCCCTCAATCTCTCCCAGCACCAGGGTCTTTTCCAATGAATCAGCTCTTCGCATCACGTGGCCAAAGTGTTGGAGCTTCAGCTTCAGCATCAGTCCTTGTCCTTCCAATGAATATTTAAGGTTAATTTCCTTTAGGATTGACTGGTTGGATCTCCGTGCAGTCCAAGGGACTCTCAAGAGTCTTCTCTCTTCTCTTTGAATTGCTCTACCACAATTCAAAAGCATCAATTATTTGGCGCTCAGCCTTCTTTATGGTCCAGCTTTCACCTCCGTACATAACTACTGGAAAAACCATAGCTTTGACTATATGGACCTTTGTTGTATATTGATGACATAGAGGTCATCAAAACACAAAGCTAGACCTACTTCTAAAGCACAGTGTCTTCCCCATTACATTCATGTCTCAGTGCTCACAGTGGCATATGATTGCAAAGTGAAACTACAAATCCTGGAAAAAGTGTAAGATTTCACAAAATTATTGAAAGTGACATTGGAGAACTACATTAATCATTGATAATGATAAACAGCATTAATCACTGGTAACTACTGGTGACACTGGTTCAACTAAAACATCACTGTGGTCTTAAGCAAGTTACATAATCTCTCTACGCTTTTGTTTCTCCAGATATAAAATGAAGATGATAAGATTTTTACATCAAAGGCTATTCTGGGTTAAATTAATTAACACATTAGTATATTACTTGTAGAGCTTTGAAGTGTCTGTGAGACTGTCACACATTCAGTAAAGGAGTAAATAGTTAATCTTTCTAAGACTTTATTTTTCTTAGAGCAAAATGGAACTATTAATATCAACTGTGCTGTGACTATAAGGTAACATTGTTAAGAGCCTTAGGACACATCCGAGATTGGTGAGTTCTCAGAGATATGACTCTCAATGTTCTCAGGTTAAACAAAGAGTAGGAAGTAAATGAGAAGTGACAGAATTACAAATCACTCTGACAGGGAGTTGCATTTGAACTGACTGCCCAAAGTTGGACTGAAATAGTCTGAAAAAAAATTTTTTTTAATTTGACATAAGACTCCTACCTTTAATTGGCCAATTTAAGTTCAATTGCACCCAATCAGTAGGACAGGTGCTATAAAACTGTCACAAGATAGCAATAATGCTAAAATTTTTATCTTAATTATAACATGCAAACTTTGTGAGAATACCAAGTACCTGGTAAATTTCTAAAAGTAAACATTCTTTATGCTTTTTATTTTTCTATGTACAGTATATAATAGTGATGTCCTTTAACAATTCAACAGTGTAACCTGGTTTATATCTTTGGAAGTGTGAATTTCTATTAGCACATTACTTGAAAACAGGAACAAAAAAATATGTAACAGTTGTAGGCTTGTTTTTATTCCTCCCTGTCTTCATGGTGTCATATGAGTTTTATTTTCTATAACACAGAATCTTGCTAAGGTTAAAGCCACATGCTTGACTGTTAATAAAATGATTTTTCCTGGTCATTTTTGTTGTTATTTGGCTAAATGCTCCAGGTTTACTTGTACTTTTACATTATAATAGGGGCACAGTAAATCTGTAAGTGATAACTTCCAGGCTGAAACACACAGCATCAACCATAGGATGTTCTGTCATCTGTGAATTAAGTAGCAGTTGGCCTCAGCCATTACTCATTAAAGTAGAGCATTCTGTCATTCTCTTTGATAATAAAAGCTGTTCATATGCTTATAACTGACAGATAGGCTTAATTTCTGCTGGTTATAGTGCTAAATGAGCAAAGCAATGAATAGTGTCTAATGTTTTTAATTGTACAGTGGACTTTGCTTAGTCACAACATAGGGAGTTGATAAAGTTACAAAATTCCCTCTGATAGAAAAGAATTATTTCTTCAATCTCAATCAAATATCTTAAAAGTTTTCATTGAGGAAGAATCATTTTCCACTTGAATACATCTTTCTAAAAAATAGTAAATTCATTTGTTATACCACACCAAACACTAGAGATTACAAAGACTATTCTATTACAGAAAGAACTGTATTTATTTTCCTTTGCTTTTTTTTTTTTTTACTTCTGCCAACTCCTACTTGCAATTTAAATTAATGACAAAGTATAATTTCTAGAAAACTGCATTGTGTGTACACCTGAAAGTGTTTTGAAATGGATCAGAGAAAAAGAGGAGCCCTTCCTTTACTTCAATCAAGTCTGAAGCAAAAGAAACATTTTAGCAATCAACAAAAAACACTCTTGCATTTTAAGTTACTGAGGCTGTAGCTCCTACTGTAAGAAAAAAAAAATAATCTAGTGGAAAAAGCATTTTAATACTCAAAGAAAGGAATCAAGGTCTCTGCTTTGCTATCTTCTAGCCATGTGACCTTTGTTGAGTTAATTAAACTCTGGTTCAATTTCCTCACAGTGAAGTTGGGAGGATAGGCACTGCTCATTTTTAGAACTTCTTCTGATTCTTTAATAATGACCCCATGGACTGTAGTCCACCAGGCTTCTCTGTCCATGGAATCCTCCAGGTAGGAATACTAGAGTGAGTAGCCATTCCCTTCTCCAGGGAATCTTCCTGATTAAGGGATCGAACCTGTGTCTCCTGCATTTTAGGCAGATTCTTTACGATCTGAGCCTCTACCAGGGAAACTTTTTAATGTAGTAAATCAAAATAAAGTCAAAACATTAGTAACAATTGCCCCCATTTACTGATTAAATGTACTTTCCATAGATGTGTCGTATTTTTTTTTTTTCTACAGTGATACTCTCCTCTTCTTGCATTTCTGAGCTTCCAGAAAATACTGACTGAAAGGATAGGATAGAAATATTGCATCAGTTTAAGAAATTTCATAAACATTCACCATGCTAGGACATAAAAAGAGAATACAAAATATCAAGATAAATTTAATATTTCACTCTAAAATCAGGAGTTTTTGTTTAAGACTCTTTAATTATCACTAATTAATAGGAAAGTATGTTTTATAACACCATACTAAGAGTATAACAATGCATTGTTACAAATCAATTGGAAGCTAAAAACAAATGCAAAAAGAATGTACCCGTCTCACTTGAGTGGGCCAGGAATCACATAGTGAAATGGACTACAGAAAACCATTTGTGTGATTTTTCTACTTGCATGTAAAATGAAACTACTATGTGTAGAATATTCTTTGAAAATATATCTCTTAAAAGGGGAGATCATGGTGGTAGAGCAGAAGGACACTGAGCTCAACATCCTGCAACAAACACATCAAAAATACATCTACATGTGGAGCGACTCTTGCTAACAACAAATTGGAGACCGATAGAAAGGCTGTTCTACAACAAGGCTGTAAAGAAAGATCCACATAGAGTTTGGTAACTAAGGAGGAGATGCGATCAGATCAGGACTGTACCCCTAGCAGGGGACACAGAAGGAGAGGATGATATCAAGGAGATATCCTGAAGATCCTCCCTAAGGAGAGAGAAGTTTGAGCCAAATATTGGGCATCCAGTCCTAGGATCCAACTCCAGGTCCTTTCAGCTGGTTTAAAACCAATGGGACTTAACAGAGGCCTGTGAGAAACTGAGACTCCTCTCATGAAGAACATGCACACACACTTGCCTATTCCCAGGAAGAAAGGGAAGGAAGCTGATGGAAAATTCCCTGGGATTCTGGCTGGTTTCCTAAGACTACCCCAGCCCTCACCAGGAGACTGCTCTAGCCTCTGTTGCTCCAGCGCTGCACCTCACCAGGGTGAAGGTGCTATTGGCAGAGGAGGTGACTGCACTCGGAGGGAGCAGAGCCAATGTGGACCCTGATCCACCTCTGAGTGGAGGGAGGGAAGCTACCCCATGAAGAAAACAGAGATAGTATATTAAAAATGGCCTGAGGCTCCCACTGGCATGCTGGGACCATCCCAGAGCACACCACTCCTCACAGCATGTGCCCACTTCAGCCCCTCTCAATCCAGCACTGCTCTCCACTAGGGTGAAGGTGAAAATGCCAAGGGATAGAGCACACACTTGGGAGTGAACAGAACAGCTTGGACCTGAATGTCAGGGTTGTTGCTCCATCATCTTGAGCTCCAAGCCTACCCCTGAGAGTGTGGTGAAAGCCAGTGACCATAGAAGCCCAGGCTTGCACTTGGCTCTAGCTCTAGCCTCTTCATCTCCATTCTACCCCTCATCAGTGTGGTAGCCATTAGTACACCCAGGAGGAAAAATGTAACCCATGCTTACTTCAGATCCAACTCTCCCACTAAAGCCACTGGGCACCCAGAGGCAGCATATAGATGCTCCCATACAAGGACACCCTTTCAAGACCAGGACAGGTAACTATTTCACCAAATTTCAAATAGAGAAAGTAAGCAAAGTGGGAAGACAAAGGAAGTTGTTTCAAATGTAAGAAGAAGGAAAAGAACCTGAAAAAAAAAAGTAATTAAACAAAGATAAATAATGTATCATATAAAGAGTTCAAAGCATTAGTAATAAGAATGCTTACTGAACTTGGGAAAAGAACTGATGAACACAGTGAGAATTTTAACACAGAACTAGAAAATATAAAAATGAGCTAGTCAGAAGTTAAGAATAAAATAAATGAAATGAAAAACACACTAGAAGGAATTAAGAGCAGACTAGATGATACAGAAGAATATATAAGTGGTTTAGAAGATTGAATAACAGAAGTCATCCATTTCCATTACTAATTTTTAAAACTGTATTTAGGAAATACTAATTTTTAAAAATGAGGCTAGTATAATGGTCCTCTCTGACAACATTAAGCACAGCATCATTTGCATTATAGGAATTCTACAAGGAGGCAAGAGAGACAAAGGGGTAGAAAATATATGCGATGGAATTATAGCTAAAAAAATCCTAAAGCTGAAAAAGGAAACAGATTTTGATGTACAGGAAGGACAAAAAGAGCCGCAAACTGTACCCAAAGAGATCCACGCCAAGACATTTCAGAAGTAAGATGCCAAAAGTTAAAAATATAGAATTTTAAAGGCAGCAAGAAAAAAGAAAGATTCATGTACAAGGGACCCCTCTTGGAACCATCAGCTAATTTTGCTGCAGAAATTTTGCAGGCCAGAAGGAGTAGAATGATATATTCAAAGTGATGAATGGGAAAAACCTACACACTAAAATACTCCACCCAGCAAGCTTATCATTTAGAATTGAAGGAGAGATAAAGCTCTTCTAGGAAAAGCAAAAAATAAGAATTTATCAACACTAAACTAACCATACAAGAAGTATTAAAGGGTCTTCTCTGAGAGGAAAAGAAAAGGCTACAAAAAATAAGAATTTGTAAGAAAGGAAATATCCCAATAGCAAATGTAAATATATAGTAAAGATTTTTTTAAGATCATCCACTTAAATGGGTACAAAGTTTAAAAGAAAAAAAAATTATAAAATACTATAAATACAATAAAAAGTTAAGGAATAGATGTGAAAATGTAGAAGACCTTGAATTACCAGAGCAATCTTGAGGGAAACAAGAACAAAGTTAGAGGTATCACATTCCCTGATTTCAGACTATAATATAAAACTACAATCATCAAAAGAGTATGGTACTAGAACATAAAAAGATACATAGATCAGTTGAATAGAATAAAGAGCCCAGAAATAAACTCATATGCATATGGTCAATTAATCTATGACAAAATGAAAGTGAAAGCGAATGAAATAGCTCAGTCCTGTCTGACTCTTTGTGACCACGTGGACTGTAGCCCACTAGGCTCCTCTGTCCCTGGGATTTTCCAGGCAAGAGTACTGGAGTGGATTGGCATTTCCTTCTCCAGGGGATCTTCCTGACCCAGGGATTGAATCTAAGTCTCCTGCATTGCAGGCAGACGCTTTAGCCTCTGAGCCACCAGGGAAGCCCATGACAAAGGAGGCAAAAATACACAACAGAGGAAAAAAATAAGTGGTGCTGGGAGAAAGTGGGAGTGGTGCTGGACAGCTACATGTAAAAGAATGTAATTAGAACATTTTCTCACATCATATTAAAAAAACTCAAAAATGAATTAAAAATCTAAATGAAAGACAAGAAAACATAAAACTCTTAGTACAACGTAGCAGAGCATGCTTAGACATCATTCAGTCAGTCAGTTCAGTCGCTCAGTCGTGTCTGACTCTTTGCGATCCCATGAATCGCAGCACGCCAGGCCTCCCTGTCCATCACCAACTCCCAGATTCCACTCAAACTCATGTCCATCGAGTCGGTGATCCCATCCAGCCATCTCATTCTCTGTCGTCCCCTTCTCCTCCTGCCCCCAATCCCTCCCAGCAATAGGGTCTTTTCCAATGAATCAACTCTTCGCATGAGGTGGCCAAAGTACTGGAGTTTCAGCTTCAGAATCAGTCCTTCCAGTGAACACTCAGGATTGATCTCCTCTAGGATGGACCAACTGGATCTCCTTGCAGTCCAAGGGACTCTCAAGAGTCTTCTCCAACACCACAGTTCAAAAGCATCAATTTTTCAGGGCTCAGCTTTCTTCACAGTCCAACTCCCACATCCATACATGACCACTGGAAAAACCATAGCCTTGACTAGATGGACCTTTGTTGGCAAAGTGATGTCTCTGCTTTTTAATATGATTAGACATAAGTCATAGTAATTTTTTTTTTTTTTGGACTACTCTCTTCAGGTAAAAAAAATCAAAACCAAAGTTAATCAAATAGAACTTAACTAAACTTAAAAGCTTTTGCACAGTAAAGGAAACTGTAGCCAAAATAAGAAGACAGCTTACTGAATGGGAGAAAATACTTGCAAATGATATTAACTTACAAGGGGTTAATATCCAAAATACACAAATAGCTCATACAACTCAATTAAAAAAAAATCAACCCAATTAAGAAATGAGGAGATGTGAATAGATATTTTTACAAATGCTGGTCAATATGCACCTGAAAAGATACCCCAAATCAATAATCATGAGAGAAATGTAAATCAAAATCACAAGGTATCACCTCATACCTGTAGAATGGCTAGCATCAAACCAACAACAAATAACAAATATGAGCAAGGATGTGGTGAGACTGTAAATGGTGCAGCCCTTATGGAAAACATTATGAAGTTTCCTCAAAAAATTAAAAATGAGTAACTACTATGTGATCCTGCAATTCCATTACAGGTTATATACTGAAAAAAAAAAAAAGAAATCACTAATTTGAAAAGATAAATATACCATTATGTTCACTGGAAAACACTTTACAATAGGCAATATATAGAAGCAAAGTAAATGTCCATCAAAAAATGAATGAAATAAATACACATATATATGTATATATATATATGTGTGTGTGTATACACATGAGTGTTGGTCACTCAATTGAGTCCAATTCTTTCTGACATGACACTATAGCCTGCTAGACTCCTCTGTACATGGGATTCTCCAGGCAAGAATACTGGAGTGGGCTGCCATTCCCTTCTCCAGGCGATGTTCCTGGCCCAGGGATCGAACTTGGGTCTTCTGCATTGCAGGCAGTTTCTCTACCATTTGAACCACCAAGGAAGCCACACACACACACACACACACACACACACACACACACACACACACATACATAAACATACACATACACATTCACCAGGGAAGCCATTTTATATATATATATATATTTATATACACACATACATATATATATGTGTGTGTGTGTGTGTGTGTGTACACATATACACACAGGAGTATCTCTGGTGGCTCAAATGGTAGAGAATCTGCCTGCAATGCTGGAGACCCAGGTTCGATCCCTGGGTCAGGAAGATCCCCTGGAGAAGGGGATGGCATTCCACTCCAGTATTCTTGCCTGGAGAATCCCATGGACAGAGGAGCCGGGCGGGCTGCAGTCCATGGGGTCACGAAGAGTCAGACATGAATGAGTGACTAGCGTGCACACACACACACACACACACACACACACACACACACACATAATGGAATATCAGCCATAAAAAGAATGAAAGTTTGCCATTTACAACAACATGAATAGACCTGGAGGATATATTATGTTAAGTTAAGTAAGTCAACAGAGAATGATAAATACTGTATGTTGACACTCACATGCGGAATCTAAAAAAAAAAAAAAAAAGAATATAACAACACAAAAGAAGACCCACAGACATGGGGAACAAACTAGTGGTTACCACTTGGAAGAAGAATGTAGGAAGTGGCAAAATAGAATTGGAGGATTCAGAGTTTATATATATATGAATAAGGTACAAGGATATATGATGAAGCACGGTGAATATAACTAATATTTTATAATATTAAACAGTACAATCTATAAAAATTGATTATTTTATAGCATTGAAAGTTATATAATATTGTAAGTCAACTGTTAATAAAAGTAAATACATAAATTAATAAATCTAACATTCTCTTCTGCTCTTCATAAAAATCATCTCTCTGCTTACCCTGAACTCAAATAGATTTATACTAAAATAAAGTTTTTTAATAAATGAGATCACTTCATCAAAGCTACACTAAAGAGATAACAGCAGTATTATAGAAAGTCAGCTCAGGTAATGTGTTCTATTATGATAAAACAATTTTTTTACTTCTGAAGAACAGAAGTATAAAATGTACTACATTTAACCATCAAGTGTAGCACCTATCCTCTTAAAATTAAACTAGAATCTCTTCAGTAAGTAAGTCAGTTCAGTCGCTGTCATGTCCAAATTTGTGTGACCCCATGGACTCAGCACACCAGGTTTCCCTGTCCATCACCAGCTCCCGAGGATTTCTCAAACTCACGTCCATCGAGTTGGTGATGCCATCCAACCAACTCATCCTCTGGGGTCCCCTTCTCCTTCTACCTAATCTTTCCCTGCATCAGGGTCTTTTCCAATGAGTCAGTTCTTCTCATCTGGTAGTCAAAGTATTGGAGTTTCAGCTTCAGCATCACCTTCCAATAAATATTCAGGACTGATTTCCTTTAGGATTGACTGGTTGGGTCTCCTTGGAGTCCAAGGGACTCTCAAGAGTCTTCTCCAACATGACAGTTCAAAAGCATCAATGCTTCGGCACTCAGCTTTCTTTATAGTACAACTCTCACATCCATACATGACCACTGGAAAAACCATAGCCTTGACTAGATGGACCTTTGTCAGCAAAATGATGTCTCTGTTTTTTAATGCGCTGTCTAGGTTTGTCATAGCTTTTCTTCCAAGCGTCTTTTAATTTCATGGCTGCAGTCACCATCTGCAGTGATTTTGCAGCCAAAACAAACAAATAAATAAATTCTATCACTGTTTCATTGTTTTCCCATCTATTTGCCCTGAAGTGATGGGGCTGGATGCCATCATCTTAGTTTTCTGAATGTTGATTTTTAAGCCTACTTTTTCACTCTCCTCTTCCACTTTCATTAAAAGGCTCTTTAGTTCATCTTCCCTTTCTGCCATATGGGTGGTGTCATCTGCATATCTGAGTTTATTGATATTTTTCCCAGCAATCTTGATTCCAGCTTGTGCTTCATCCAAGCCAGAATTTTGCATGATATACTCCACATACAAGCTAAATAAGCAGGGTGACAATATACAGCCTTGACATACTCCTTTCCCGGTTTGGAACCAGTCTGTTGTTCCAAGTTGAGTTCTAACTGTTGCTTCCTGACCTGCATACAGATTTCTTAGGAGGCAGGTCAGGTGGTCTGGTGTTCCCATCTCTTTAAGAACTTTCCACAGTCTGTTGTGATCCACACAGTCAAAGGCTTTTGTGTAGTCAAGAGCAGAAGTAGATATATTTTCTGGAACTCTCTTGCTTTTTAGATGATCCAACAGATGTTGGCAATTTGATCTCTGTCTTGAACATCTGGAAGTTCATGGTTCACATACTGTTAAAGCCTGGCTTGGATAATTTTGTGCATTAATTTGGTAGTGTGAGATGAGTGCAATTGTGTGGTAGTTTGAACATTCTTTGGCATTGCCTTTGGGATTGGAATGAAAACTGACTTTTCCAGTCCTTTGGTCACTGATAAGTTTTCCAAACTTGCTGGCATACTGAGTGCAGCATTTTCACAGACTCACCTTTTAGGATTTGAAATAGCTCAATGGGAATTCCATCACCTCCACTAGCTTTGTTTGTAGTGATGCTTCCTAAGGTCCACTTGACTTTGCATTCCATGATGTCTGACTCTAGGTGAATGATCACACCATCGTTATCATCTTGGTCATTAAAATCTTTTCTGTATAGTTCTTCTGTGTGTTCTTGTCACCTCTTCTTAATTCTTCTGCCTCTGTTAGGTCCACATCATTTCCATCCTTTATTGTGCCCATCTTTGCATGAAATGTTCCCAAGGTATCTCTAATTTTCTTGAAGAAATTTCTAGTCTTTTCCAGTCTATTGTTTTCCTCTATTACTTTGCATACCTTCATTGAGGAAGGTATTCTTATCTCTCCTTCCTATTCTTTGGAACTCTGCATCAAATGGATATATCTTTCCTTTTCTCCTTTGCCTTTAGCTTCTCTTCTTTCCTCAGCTAGTTGTAAGGCCTCCTCAAACAACCACTTTTACTTTTTGAGCTTCTTTTTTGGGGGGATGGTCTTGATCTCTGCCTACTGTACAATGCCATGAACCTCTGTTCATAGTTCTTCAGGCACTCTATCAGATCTAATTCTGTGAATCAATTTCTCACTTCCACTGTATAATCATTAGGGATTTGGTTTAGGTCATACTTGAATGATCTAGTGGTTTTCCTTACTTTCTTCAATTTAAGTCTGAATTTGGCAAGAAGGAGTTCATGATCTGAGCCACAGTCAGCTCCTAGTCTTATTTTTGCTGACTGTATAGAGCTTCTCCATCTTTGGCTGCAAGGAATATAATCAATCTGATTTTGGTATTTACCATCTGGTGATGTCCATGTGTAGAGTCTTCCCTTGTGTTGTTGGAAGAGGGTGTTTGCTATGACCAGTGCATTCTCTTGGAAAAACTCTATTAGCCTTTTTCCTGCTTCATTCTGTATTTCAAGGCCAAATTTTCCTGTTACTCTAGGTGTTTCTTGACTTCCTACTTTTGCATTCCAGGTCCCTATAACAAAAAGGACATCTTTTTTGGGTGTTAGTTCTAGAATGTCCTGTAGGTCTTCATAGAACAGTTCAGCTTCCTCAGCATTAGTCATTGGGGCATAGACTTGGATTACTGTGATATTGAATGATTTGCCTTGAAAAGGAACAGAGATCATTTTGTCATTTCTGAGATTGCACCCAAGTACTGCATTTTGGACTCTTTCTTCTACTATGATGCCTACTTGATTTCTTCTAAGCAATTCTCACCCACAGTAGTAGATATAATGGTCATTTGAGTTAAATTTGCCCTTTCCCATACATTTTAGTTCAACGGTTCCTAAAAGGTTGATGTTCACGCTTGCCATCTCCTGTTTGACTACTTCCAATTTGCCTTGATTCATGGACCTAACATTCCAGATTCCTATGCAATATTGTTCTTTACAGCATTGGACTTTATTTCCATCACCAGTCACATCCACAACTGGGCATTGTTTTTGCTTTGGCTTTGTCCCTTCATTCTTTCTAGAGTTACTTCTCCACTGTTTTCCAGGAGCATATTGGGCACCTACTGACCTGGGGAGTTCATCTTTTGGTGTCATATCTTTTTGCCTTTTCATACTGTTCTTGGGATTCTCAAAGCAAGCATTCTGAAGTGGTTTGCCATTCCCTTCCACAGTGGGCCAGGTTTTGTCAGAACTCTCAACCATGATCCATCTGTCTTGGGTGGCCATCTTGGCATGGCTCATAATTTCTTTGAGTTAGACAAGGCTGTGGTCCATATCAGCAGATTGATTAGTTTTCTGTGATTGTGGTTTTCATTCTGTCTGCCCTCTGAGGGGTAAGGATGAGAGGTTTATGGAAGTTTCCTGATGGGAGAGACTGACTGTGGGGAAAACAGGGACTTGTTCCGATGGGCAGGACCATGCTCAGAAAATCTTTAATCCAATTTTCTGTTGGGTGGGGCTGTGTTCCCTCCCCATTGACGGAACTATGGTGGAGGTAATGAAGATAATGGTCATTCAAAAGGTTCCATTCATGCACTGCCAGATTCAGTGCCCCTGACCCTGCAGCAGGCCACCACCAATCCATGACTCCTCTGAAGACGCCTGGACACTCATGGGCAAGTCTGGTTCAGTCCTCTGGGGCCACTGCTCCTTTCTCCTCGGTCTTGGTGAACACAAAGTTTTGTTTGTGCCCTCCAAGAGTCTGTTTCCCCAGTCCTGTGTAAGTTCTGGTAGCTCTATGGTGGAGTTAATGGTGACCTCCTCCAAGAGGGCTTATGTCACACCCAGGTCTGCTGCACCGAGAACCTCTGCTCCTACAGCAGGCCACTGCTGACCCATACCTCCACAGGAGACACTGAAACACTCAAAGTCAGGTCTACCTCAGTCTCTGTGGGGTCTCCTGTTATGCACAAGGTTTTGTTTGAGTCCTCTGAGTGTCTCTGGTAGGCATGGGGTTTGCTTCGAAATGCGATTTTGCCCCCTGTACCGTCTTTCTGGGGCTTTTTCTTGGCCCTTGGATGTGGGGTATCTTTTTTTGGTGGGATCCAACATTCTCCTGTCAATGGTTGTTCAGCAGCGAGCTGTAATTCTGGAGTTCTAGCAGGAGAAGGTGAGTGCACATCATTCTACTCTGCCATCTTGATCTTACTGAATCTCTTCTTGATATGTTATAGAGTCTACTGTCAAGGAAGTTTCTTTTTGCTTTTCATCCTTAACACATTAAGAGGAAGAGGGGAAGCCAAATCTATTTCATCAAAATTTTTCAACAATGAAAACATTCTTAATCAGAAAATCCAGTTAATTGTAACACTTTAATTCCTAGACAACTTTAATAACAAGGAAAAATTATACATGGAGGAAAGTAAATTTAGTTATGTCTTTCATTGTAGATACTGTCTTTTTCTGCACACTATTCACAATTTCTATATCAATTCCTACCATGTAATACCTGGTATTATGTATATATATATATATAATATATATACATAACATGTATATGTATGTATACATATACATACATACATATGTATGTACATATTCATAACTAGCTAGTTATGAATATTTTCAATATTATTACTATATCCAGGGTTCTAAAGATATTTGTTGAGAGAATGAGTGAATGGAAATTAAGATTTATTTTTTGTTATATTTATTTTCAATTGTGCTTTATAATTACCAAAATAAAACACTTAAGTTGCCCAGATACAGTATTCTCTGGTTCTTACACCTCAAATCTTACAGATACACTTTCAAAAAGGTCCATGATTGTAGCTATTGCTAATTTTAGTCTAAGAAGGCAAACCCTTCAGTAGTTACTCATATAGATTTTGGAATTTTCTCACTCTTCTTCATATAGATTACAATCATATTTCTTTTTTAACTTTATTTTTAATGGAAGGATAATTGCTTTACAGTATTGTGTTGCTTTCTACCCATACTATCTTTCTTTTTAACATTAAGAATCTTTGGTTCTTCTACTAAGATTGCTATTATTCTGGTGGAGAACTAAATAATATGCAATACTGTGTTTGCAGTTCATTTTTATTATAGAATTATACATACATACACAACATATATATTCCTAGTATACATCCTTATGCCTTGAAAGGAGAAGCAATTTTTTAAATAAAAAAAATAAGTCAATGAATAGCACATGCTATATAAAGCAGTCAACAAACACAGGTGGAGCAATTAGCAAACCCATTTTATAATAAGTTTTGGTCATTGATATACAGGAAATCATATTCTTTTAATGACTTAGTTGCAGGTGAAGTGTGATTAGAAGCTTTTGAAAGATTCATTAAGCATTTGACTTATTAAGTAATTTTTAGTTCACTAAAAATTTGCTAGAAGTTGAGAAGGGTTTTGATATTCTCATGCACATGTGCATGATCTCTCTCTCTCTCACACACTCTCTCTCTCTCTTTCTATATATATATATATATATAGATAGATATATGCAAACAGTATGAGGGACAAATCAATTATAACCCTTATATCTTCATTATTTTAAGTAATCAGAATGTTGTTCTTAAAAAGGCAAGACTTCAGCTACATTAAGTCCACAGAAAAGATTTATCACAGTTCTAACATAGGCTCACACATAGTCAGATCCTGAACTTGACTGAGACTATCCAGTCTTCTGAAAATTCCCCTCTTCTTTTCTTATTCTTAAATTTTATGTCTTCTGGTTGTTGTCATCATTTTTAAGTCTTCCTCAATCCTCCCAAGCAAAAAATTCAATTGACCTAGTTGGAAAACCCTGAATTCTATTTCTTATTCTTTGATTACTAGCCATGTGACTGTTTAGTTACAAATAACAAAGTAGATTCTTCTTTAAAATAGTTGAATTCTCAATGTTTAAACATAGCACAAATGCCTAGCATTACACACACACACAAAAACACATGCTGTATTTTGAATGGGTAAGTTTTGGCAACTGATTGACAAGTCCAGAAATTAAAACTTTTCTTGGAACAATAAGACCATTAAATGAAATAGTGCATTACAACCATACCTAATATAGGAAGTACTCAAAAATAACTATATTATTATAAAATAATCTACAACAAATAAATATATATATAAAGTTCTAAGGAAACTTCATGTAGGGAAGATAACATTCGTGGATGAGACAAGAAATCACAAAGTGTTAAAATATAATCTGAGTCCTTAGGATGTGTAAGAGTTTACCATGTCCTACTCCATGTAGCTGAATAAAAGCATCACATTTTTAAAACATAAATATTTACAAGGACAACACAGTAGATCAGACTTAAATTGAAGAAAGTAGGGAAAACCACTAAACCATTCAGGTAGGACCTAAAACAAATCCCTTATGATTATACAGTGGAGGTGATGAATAAATTCAAGGGATTATATTTGGTACGCAGAGTGTGTGAAGAACTATGGACAGAGGTTCGTAACACTGTACAGGAGATGGTAACCAAAACCATCCCCAAGGAAAAGAAATGCAAGAAAGCAAAGTGGTTGTCTGAGAAGGACTTACAAGTAGCTGAGCAAAGATAAGTGAAAGGTAAAGGAGGAAAGGAGAGATACATCCAACTGAATGCTGAGTTTCAGAGAATAGCAAGGAAAAATAAGAGCATTTTCTTAAGTGAACAATGCAAAGAAACAGAGGAAAACAATAGAACAGGAAAGACTAGAGATCTCTTCAAGAAAGCTGGCGATACCAAGGGAATATTTCATGCAAAGATAGGCACAACAAAGGGTAAAAACAGCAAGGACCTAACAGAAGCAGAAAATATTAAGAAGAGGTGGCAATACACAGAGGTATAAAAAAGGTCTTAATGACCCAGATAACCACGATGGTGTGATCACTTAACTAGAGTCAGACATCCTGGAGTCTTAAATCAAGTATGCCAAAGCATTACTATGAACGAAGATAGTGGAGGTGATGGAATTTCAGCTGAGCAACTTCAAATCCCAAAAGATGATGATGTTAAGTCCTGCACTCAATATGCCAGCAAATTAGGGAAACTCAGCAGGGATCACAGGACTGGAAAAGGTCAGTTTTCATTCCAACCCCCCTGAAAAGGCAATGCAAAGGAAAGTTCAAACTAAATGAGCAATTATACTCATTTCACATGCTAGCAAGGTAGTATTCAAAATCTTTCAAGCTAGACATCAATAGTTTCTGAACCAAGAACTTCCAGATGTACAAACTGGATTTACAAAAGGCAGAGGAACCAGAGATCAAACTGCCAACATCTGTTGGATCATAGAAAAAGCAAGGGAATTCCATAAAAATATCTACTTCTGCTTCTTTGACTAAGTTATAGCCTTTGACTGTGTCCTAAGTTCCCTAGGTGGTGGTGGAGTCACTCAGTCATGTCCGACTCTTTGCGACCCCATGAACTATAGCCCACCAGGCTCCTCTGTCCATGGGATTTTCCAGACAAGAGTACTGGAGTGGGCTGCCATTTCCTTCTCCAGGGGATCTTCCCGACCCAGGGATTGAACCCGGGTCTCCCACATTGTAGACAGACGCTTTACTGTCTGAGCCACCAGGGAAGAAGGCACTAGCAAAAGCACCAGGGCCATGCAGGGCATGTGTGTGCTCAGACGTGTCTGACTCTTTGTGACCCCATGGGCCGTTGCCCACCAGGCTCCTCCATCCACAGAATTTTCCAGGCTAGAATACTGGAATGGCTTGCCATTTCCTTCTCCAGGGGATCTTACTGATCCAGGGATTGAACCCACATTTCCTGTGTCTCCTGAATTCGCTGGCATATTCTTTACCACTAGTGTCACCTGCACCGGAGTGTGGATTACAACATCTGTGGAAAATTCTTAAAGAGATTGGAATACCAGACCACCTTACTTGCCTCCTGCGAAATCTGTATGTAGGTCAAGAAGCAACTGTTACAACCGACATGGAACAAGGGACTGGTTCCAAATTGGCAACAGAGTATGTCAAGGCTATATACTTTCATGTTGCTTATTTATCTTCTATGCAGAGTACATCATATGAAATGCTGGGTTTACTCACAAGCTGGAGTCAAGATTGCCAGGAGAAATATAAATAACCTCAGATATGCAGATCATACCAGTCTAATGGAAGAAAGTAAAGAAGAACTAAAGTGGTGAGGTGAGGGTGAAAGAGTAGAGTGAAAGAGCTGGCTTAAAATTCAACATTCAAAAAACTAAGATCATGGCATCCAGCCCCATCATATCATGGCAAATAGATGGGGGAAAAGTGGAAATAGTGACAGATTTTATTTTCTTGTGCTCCAAAATTACTGTGGACGGTGACTGCAGCCATGAAATTAAAAGACACTTGCCCCTTGGAAGAAAAGCTATGACCAACCTAGACAGCATATTAAAAAGCAGAGACATTACGTTGTTGACAACTGTCCATGTAATCAAAGCTATGGTTTTTCCAGTAGTCATGTATAGATGTGTGATTTAGACTGTTAAGAAGGCTGAGTGCTAAAGAATTGATGCTTTCAATTCTGGTGCAAGACAAGACTCTTGAGAGCCCCTTGGACAGCAAGGAGATGAAACTAGTCAATCCTAAAGGAAATTAACCCTGATTATTCATTGGACGGACTGATAATGAAGCTGACGCTCCAACACTTTGATCACCTGATGAGCTGACTCACTGGAAAAGACCCCGATGCTGGGAAAGATTGAGGGCAGGAGGAGAAGCGGTGACAGAGGATGACTCTACTGCCTCACAGACTCACTGGACATGATTTGAGCCAACTCCGGGAGATAGTGAAGGGCAGGGAAGCCTGCATGCTGCAGTCCGTGGGGTCACAAACAGTTGGACAAGACTTTGTTACTGAACAGAAATCTGTACAACTGAATATTCAACATGTTAAAAATAATAAAATATAGATGGGATGACACTAACTTGGAGACATTTTGCTACTGGATCATAAACATGCTTTCTAATATAGTTAGAATGATATATTAATTTTACATACATAAACTATGAGCTACAGAACAAATCTAGCTAATAGCATACTGTCAAGGTCAATCTTTATTTTCATTTTCTTACTCTAGCTATTCCTTAATTTAAGTAGCCTTTTAAAAATCATATCAAACCATCATTCAAATACATTACTACTAATTTTCTTCAACAAGCAAACAAATGATACAATACAGTGAAGTAACAAGAAGTATTTATGATAGCAAACATGGATGTGTACTATGTGGAATGTGACACAATGCCTCTTCTTGTTATATTTTGAAACAGATTGGAAAGGATTCACCCTACCTCCAATTAATGAAAAATGGTAAAGGTTATTAAAATGTGTGGATAAGTTAAAAAAAAAAGTCATACTGTACTTGTTTCTGTGAAATTGTAACATAAGAAAAAATCAACAGATTAACTATATAAAATGGACTTTATTTCAATCCCTCATCATTTAAAAGAGAAAAACAACCTCTACCACAACAACAAACAACAAGAAAAGCAGCTTCTGGCCTATTCAATGGAAAATAATTTTTAAGTGGAAAAATTAATCCAGAATTTAATTATTCAAAACTCAGATACACTTTCAACTATATCCCCAACTCAAAAAGATAGTTTTCAAAGACCTCAGAATTTCTAGGTTTGGGAAAGGCACTTTCTGATATTTTGATATGCACTTGTAAATTCAATTTTTTTAAAAAAAAGGATATTTCAGGTTCCTTTAAATTGAAAAATCTACGATATTAATGAAAAAAGAAGTATGAAATGGCAGTTGGCCATACCTTAATGATTTAACTTGGCATCTGGTCAAATGACCTGGGCAAATGTTCTTTTGAAAAATGTCACAGAGTTTTTTTTATTAATGATGAATATTAAAGGTCTCAAAGCATACTCATCTTAAAGAAGACTACTTTAGCAATCTCAGTTCTGTCAAAACTGGGTTTTGAATGATTTGACCCTCATAATCATCAAACTAGTTTTGCATGTAAATATAGTCTACTTCACCTTTTTCTCAGGCATCCAAGTACTTTTGTAGGATATGAACAAAACATGTATCCACAATTGAAATCTGTATATATTTCTTCAGGAAACTAGGAGTTAACACTTAGCTGCTTATTGTGATGCTGAATTTTGTGGACCTGAAATTTGCAAACCAAATTTCACAGACTATGTAATTTTTAGGTATTACTCATTTCTTAATACTACCTGACTTCAAATGTCTTGATACCAGTGAAGTGCAAATTAACATAAAATATTGAGAGTAAGAAATAGTCTTGTCTTCAAGAGAATAAAAAAATTTGATCAATAACAACAATAACATTATTTAAAAATGTATTTTCATTTTACTTACAGCTCATACGTACAACATGCTGAGAATTTTCTTAGTGCTTTTTATGACTTTTCTCATTTATAGTTTCTAAGTGAAACTTAATGTGGGATAATGGCACAAGATCACAGAGCTGGTAAATTATGGAACCAGAGTTGAGTGGTGATTTTTGAAATGATTTTAAATTCATCATAGGAGTGCAAATTCTGGAATGTTATAGACAGATTCAAATCCCAGTGCTATCACTTAGGAACACCGATACTACCTGCAACTTATTTAACCTCTCATCATGCCACGGTTTTCCTACCTAAAATGGCAATAATATTAATGATATCTGCCCCATAGGGTCCCTTAAGAATTAGATGAGAGGATACATTCGATGCTCTTAGAAAACTGTGGTGCATATAACTCACTGCTTTATTATTGTTGCTATTGTTACTACTTTATCATTATTTTCTATATATTGCATTATTTGAATATTACAGACTATTTATTTTATATTGTTTTGGCAACTCTTTTTATAGTTGTTACATGTCATACACCACAGGGATGTACTAAAAACTTGGGATTTATCATAGGTTAGTACAATTCAGAAGGCAAGATTTCTGCTATTCAGAAACTAGGAAATATTAATTTTTTAACAGAAATTAGGAAATTTCTTCATCAAAAATTTACTGACCAGTAACCATGGGGCAGGGGTGCATGTAGGAAAGGGGAACTTTATTGACAAGCACAAAACAGGCCCCTCCCTCCAAGCCTCCATGGTTAAATGTGGAGACCAAAGAGGAAAAATTACCACAGCCTCTCCGCGGGTTGTTTGCCACCCTCTGGGAGCCCACTTTCCCACACAACTTCAAAATACAGTTTCAAAAGGAAAATCAGCTTAAATCACTTGCCTGCTTAGAGTTCTTCCATGGTGCCGCTGTGCTCTGAGGATTAAAAAAAACAAAAAACAAAAAACGAGTTCTGAAGGCCTCAGGCAGCCCGGCCGTGCTAACGGAAAAGATGCCATCTCATCGTGGAAGTCTCTTTCATGAAGTCTCTTGCTTCTGCCCGCTTCCACTGTCCGTGGGCTTCCGCAGTCAGCTGACTTCCCCAAAAGGGAATTTGATTGGCTATCGTGGATAAGGGGAGCATGCATGGCCAGGCTGCTCCCACCAGCTCTACCTTTAGAACCTCAGGACTGTGGTAGGCTTGTGTTCTTGTAGTCTTTCCTTCCACAGTCTACTGATGCTTAATTGACATTCAGTAATTGCAAGTGGACAATCATTAATGAGTTTTGACATAAGTATACACACATGACCTCATCACCACATGACCTCATCACCACAATCAAGGCAGTGAACATCATCCTTATGGATGGATGGATGGATGGAATATATCCATCGTGCTCAATATTTACTTCTGCACCTTGGTAATCTTACATCTTGTCTCTCCATGCTGGCCTCACCTGAAACCAGCCATCTATTTTCTTTCTCCCTAGATTATTAGTGTTTATTTTCTAGTGTTTTATATAACTAAAATAAACTCTTTTTTTTGACTCCTTCAGACAAACAAATTAAGAGACTCCTGACTCAAGAATACATAATTAGGAGATATATTAATTAGAGATATATTATTTTTTTCCTCAAACTTTAAACTTTTTGTTTTGCATTTGATATAGGGACTTGGTGACTTTCCTGGTGGCTCAGACAGTGAAGAATCTCCTTGCAATATGGGAGACCCAAGTTCGATCCCTGGGTCTGGGAGATACCCTAGAGAATGGCATGGCAATCCACTCCAGTATTCTTGCCTGGAAATTTCCATGGATAGAGGAGCCTGGAGCACTATAGTCCACGGAGTTGCAAACAGTCAGACGCGACTGAGAATACACACACACACAGGGACTCAGGCATACATTTACAGGTATTCATTCTCCCCCAAACCCCTCTCCCATCCAGGCTGGCTTATGACATTGAGTTGAGTTCCATGTGCTATACAATAGATCTTTGTTGGTTATCCATTTTGAATATATCAGTGTGTCCCTGAAGCTCCCAAACTCCTTAACTATCTCTTCCCCTTGGGCAAACATGAGTTCATTTTCTAAATCTGTTGAGTCTCTTTCTGTTTTGTAAGTAAGTTCATTTGAATCATTTATTTTTAGATTCCACATATAAGGGATGTAATATGATATTTCTCCATTTGAGATATATTTAGACTGCAATGAACATGCTTAGCATAAATAATAAATAACAATAAAATATAAAAGTGAAATATAAACATAAGGCAAGTACATGTATCCAAAAATTAAGTTGATTCTAAATATACCATATAAAAGATGGAATTCGGAGGGGGAAGAAAAAATAAAATTTAAAGTTATTGAGTGCCTACATGTATCAGACTTTAGAACAGTTTTTTAAATATGCCTCTGACATTTTACTCTTTTTTTTTTTTGTTACCATGAGAAATTTTATTTTATTTTATCTCTTTATTTTGTACTGTGGCATAGCTGATTAGCAGTGTTGAGGTCTCAACTATTGGTTTAGGTTTTTCTTAATCCTGTAAGTATTCATGTCCAAGTCCCGCCAATTCACCTCTAAACTGCATTCATTTCTCTGCACCACTATCATCACCAACTCAGTCCAAATTATCACCATCTACCATCTTTATTACCATGATTACCTTTCAACCAGCCTACATTCATCCACATTGGCTGCTCTTTGATTTCTTTTCCATAATCATAAAGAAAACATATTTTGGCACTATCTATTAAAAGTGTATAATGCAAAATATACTTTAAATCAGTAACTATTTCTAGGGTTATCTTGCAGCTCTGTCTTGCAGCTCTTTGAGACCATGTCCATGTGCTCAAAATATAGGTAGAAGTGAATATATTGTTTTATTGTTTGTAGTATTATATTGTTTACTTCTTCTAGTTCCATGTATTGTCTTTTTTAATAGTATTGAAACAATATTTTAAACTCAAGTTGGGGAATGTAATAGCACAATGAGACTATTTCAAAAAGATATAAAACAAGTACAAAATCTCTTTTTAAAAATATGTATTATTTTTCCTCAAGGATTATCTAACAAGAAGTGAAGCAAAGAGAACATTAGCTGAGAGTGGACAGGAGTACCTGATCAGTGGAGAAGAATACATGCAACCATGCAAAATTCGGCAGGATGAAGGAAGTAGAGGGGAAAACAGGAGTGTTAGTAGGACTGGACCTGCCCTCGGCAAGTGCAGGAACTGAAGTAGGAATCCAATCCCCACATTGGGGCAATTGTCTGAGTCAGAGGAGAAACATTTGAGGCTGAGAGTCAAACAGGTGATCTGTGGCAGCTTAAATGGAATGAGAATCAAGCAGTCCTTGCTGCAGCCATTTATACCCCCAACAGGGGGGTGTGGGTCCCCTGGGAGGTGCAGCGACTGGGAGCTGGAGTTTAGGGATTGTGGAGCAGTTCCAGGATGAGGGTTGCTGTTGACTGCAGAGAGACGGATGGAGAGGCTGTGAGGGAGGAGACTGTGGTGGGAAATGCCTGTGGAGGAAAGCTGGGCAACCATGGAAGCAAGACAATACTGCTGAATTATGCATAGGGAGTGGAGCCATCACCATAGCCTCTCTCCCCACACGCCAGCAGCTGAACAATTGAGAGGCTGGCCCATGAAATGCCTGATGCACTGAACTACAGAGTAGGACCCCAGCGGGGGTGGGGGAGGGCCTCTATGTGCCTGACGTGCCGAAAAACAGAGAAGGACCCCAGGCAAGGGAGCCCTCTAAGTGCCCAAAGGAGCAGAGTTATGGAGAAAGATGGCCAAAGAGGCCTTCTGATCACCAGCTACAAGGGCTAGAAAAAAGTCTCTGATGGGACCATAACTCCTGTGGCAGAGGCAGTCCGTATCCCTGCACACTCGGCGCCACCAGGGTCCCCACAAGCCATGCAGCTACACCACCTTCATGCTCAACTCTCACTGGGGCAGAGCTGCACAGACCAAAAAAAAAAAAAAAAGAAAAGAAATCTTGAGTCTATGCTTGCAGGGTCACTTCAGTCGTGTCCAACTCTTTGCAACCTTGTAGACTGTGGCTTGCCAGGGGATTCTCCAGGCAAGAATACTGGAGCGTATTAGCCAATACTGGTTTCCATACCCTTCTAGAGTACTATATTTCCTGCTGCCCTGGCTGCCAACTCCTCTGAGTACCTGGTGCTGCCAGAACCCCTGCAACCCAAGCAGCTGCTCCACCTCCACACCTGGTCCTCACAGGGGCAAACCCAAGTCCTCCAGGGCAGCCTCAAGAGCAAACCCCAGTGGATGACCCACATTCCCAGGTGAAAATAAAACCACAGTTGAAGCCCAGAGGCAGTGTGGCTAAGGAAGAAGACCCTGATAGCTTACAGTGAGCAATATTGGATTCATGATCTCTGAAGAAGAAGATTTAGCTTCAAGACCAGGGACCAGCCTTGATCACTCAAGAGTTTTTGTGTAGCAGAGTTTTATTAAAGTTTGAAAAGGGACAGAGGAAGCTTCTGACATAGACATCAGAAGGGGGATGGAGAGTGCCTCCCTCACTAGTGTTAGCAAGGGAGTTATATACTTCTTAATTAGTTATTACAATAAATCAAAAGAATGTCTCAAGTTTGTGAAAATTTTATCAGACCCACTCCCAGAATTTACATTTTAGGATAACAGGATTAGAACTTAAAGTTAGAAAGATCTTTCCAGACCCACTCCCATAACCAATATTCTAAGATACCCAGATTAGTCAGAAGGTTTTCAGGAAGGAGAAACTGTCTTCAAGCAGGATATATTGTTGTTATATAATCCCTGAAAAGTGAAATTGAAAGTGAAAGTCGCTCAGTCCTGTTCAACTCTTTGTGACTCCATGAATTTTATAATCCCTAGTACAGAGTTTAAACTGAGTTGCTTATTGTGTTCAGGGTTTAAAGAAAAAAAAAAAAAGTTTTATGTGACTAAGACTAATGAATGTAGGGGGAAAAAGTTGTCCTTTGCTTCTCCTTGAGAACCCCAGATCCCTATCTCCGCCTTGAGAACCCTAGACCCCTCTCTCCTTGGGGACACCCAGATTTCTTAAGAACCTGTCTAGGAACTGACTCTCTCAACCCAAAACCTTCCCATCAACTTTACAAGCTGCAGATTAAATCCACATGATGAACTAGGCAGACTTTGTGTCTATGGAATATATAAAAGGACATTGAGAATTCCCACAAAAGAAAACACACTTGTTCTGATAGCTGCGGACATTGGAGGCAAGAACACACAGGAGTGGGACCAGACTAGAATCTGAGCTGCCCCCACAGCAGGTTCAGAGATCAGCAGTGTTGGAGGTCATCCTAGGGAGGTGAGGTGGACTGTGACTCCCAGCGAGGGAAAGGACTCTGACAGCAGTGACTCAAGAAAAACATTTATTATTTTTATGTTTTGACTTTTTCTGTAGATTCTTTTGGATTTTCTTCCCCCCCCCCATTGTAGTTGTCGATGTTATTGGCACTATGAAATCTAGTTAGCTTTTGAGCTTTTTTTTCTCTCAGTCACATTTTTTACTGTTGTCATAAACCTCTGCCTCTATGTTGGGCTTTTACAGTTCTGTGGAATTTTCTTTCCTTTTTTTTCTCTTTTCTTTTTTCTAAATCTTAATTTTTACATTTTTAAACATATTTTTTTCCTACATTTACTCCTTTGTTTGCTTTTCCTACTGTTCTTTTCCCCTTGCAGTTAATCTTTAATGTATATAAATCTTCTTCATCTACGTCTATTTAATTTGCATATCTACTCTTTCTTTTCTTTCTTTCCTTTTCTCTCAACATATTTGTCAGTTTTATTTGCATTGCTTTATTCTTCAACTGGCACCTTGGTTTAGTTTTTTTTCAGTTTGTGTTTTAGTTAGTTCTGTACTGGTAGATATAATTTTTGGTTTCTTTTGTTTTCTAAGTCAATGTATTGTATTGTATTTTTCTTGGACTATTCTGATTATGCTTATGCCTTGTGAGAAATCTGCATGCAGGTCAAGAAGTAACAATTAGTACTCAACATGGAACAACAGACTTGTTCCAAATTGGGAAAGGAGTACATCAAGGCTATATATTGTCATCCTGCTTATTTAGCTTATATGCAGAGTACATCATGATAAATGCTGGGTTGGATGAAGCACAAGGAGGAATCAAGATGCTGGGAAAAATATCAATAACATCATATATGCAGATGACACCACCCTTATGGCAGAAAGCGAAGAAGAACTAAAGAGCCTCTTGATGAAAGTGAAAGAGGAGAATGAAAAAGTAGGCTTAAAACTCAACATTCAGAAAACTAAGATCATGGCATCTGGTCCCTCCCATCACTTCATGGCAAATAGATGGGGAAACAATGGAAAGAGTGACAGATTTTATTTATTTTGTTGTTTTATTTTTTTAATTAATTAATTAATTTATTTTTTGGCTTCAAATCACTGCAGATAGTGACTGCAGCCATGAAAGTAAAAGATGTTTGCTCCTTGGAAGAAAAGCTATGACCAACCTGGACAGCATATTAAAAAGCAGAGACAATAGTTTTCTGACAAAGGTCCGTCCAGTCAAGGCTATGGTTTTTCCAGTAGTCATGTATGGATGTGAGAGTTGTACTATAAAGAAAGCTGAATGCCGAAGAACTTATGCTTTTGACCTGTGGTGTTGGAGAAGACTCTTGATAGTCCTTTGGACTACAAGGAGTTCCAGCCAGTCAATCTTAAAGGAAATCAGTCCTGAATATTCAGTTGAAAGACTGATGCTGAAGCTGAAACTCCTATACTTTGGCCACCTGATGTGAAGAACTAACTCATTGGTAAAGACCCTGATGTTGGGAAAGATTGAATGCAGGAGCAGAAAGGAACGTTAGAGGGTGAGATGGTTGGATGGCATCGCTGACTCGATGGACTGAGTTTGAATAAGTTCCGGAAGTTGGTGATGGACAAGGAAGCCTGGCACGCTGCAGTTCATGGGTTCACAAAGAGACAGACACGACTGAGCAACTGAACTGAACTGATGGGTGTATATGTATATGTGCATATTCAGTCACACTTTTTATTGTTGTTATAAACCTCTGCCTCTACATTGCGCTTTTGTAGTTCTCTGGAGTTTTCCTTTTTTTTTTCTTTTTTCCTCTTTTTTCTTTTTTATAATTTTAGTTTCTTTTTAAACCTTTTATGTTTTTTCTACATTTATTCCTTTTTTCCTTGCCTTTCCTACTATTCTTTTCCCCTTGAAGTTAATATTTAATGTATATAAATCTTCTTCATTTACCTCTATTTAACTTTGCATATCTATTCTTTCTTTCCTTTCCTTGCAATATATTTGTTAGCTTTATTTTCATTCCTTTATTTCCCACTTGGCACCTTGCTTTAGTTTTGTTTTCCAGTTTGTGCTTTAGTTAGTTTTGTTCTTAACTGGTAAATATAATTTTTGATGTCCTTTGTTAGCTGGGTCAATCTACTGTACTTTATTTTTGTTGGACTGTTTTGACTGTGCTTATGGGGGTATATGTATATGTGCATGTTCCATTACTTTAATTATTATTTGCCTGATTTTGTAACTGCCATCTGTCTGGGATTCATCTTTGGTTTCTCATTTTTGGGTATTTGTTTTAATCTCATTTAACACCATAACAAACTATTTGTGGAAATTTCAATGCTGACCAGAGATCAAGCCCTAGGCCTTTGGAGTGGGAGCACTGACTCCAAGAATCTAGACTACCTGATAACTAAGCTTAGGGAGTATCTAATAGTGAGAAGTCACACAAAGGAAACCACTTAAATACAAGATCCAACATCACCCAACCACCGGTAACACCCTGTGCAGGACCCCTCATCTAAACAACAAACAAAAGAAAAATACAAACAAAATCATTAGCAGACAGGATTACCACTTCACTCAGCCTTGCCCTTCAGAGGAAAAACAAACAAACAAACAAAAAACTCATCACAAATCTCACCCTCTACAAAGCTTACAGCAACCACTGGACCAAACATAGGAGGGCAGAGAAATACTGCACAAAAGAAGGAACAAACTAGAAACACAGGAGTTGAACTAAATAAACAGAAAATAGGCAAACTACACATTTTGTTCTGATAAAACTTGGTCCACTGAAGAAGGGAATGGCAAACCACTTCTTGCCTTGAGAACCTCATGAACATTAAGAAAAGACAAAAAGATATGACACTGAAAGATGAACTTCCCAGGTGGGTAGGTGCCCAATATGCTCCTGGATATCAGTGCAGAAATAAATCTAGAAAGAATGAAACCAATGAAAAAACAACACCCAGTTGTGGATGTGACTGGTGATGGAAGTAAAGTCTGATGCTGTAAAGAACAATATTGCATAGACACTAGAAGTTAGGTCCTTGAATCAAGGCAAATTGGAAGTGGTCAAACAGGAGATGGCAAGCGTGAACATTGACATTTTGGAATCAGGGAACTAAAATGGACTGGAATGGGTGAATTTAACTAAGATGACCATTATATCCACTACTGTGGGCAAGAACCCCTTAGAAGAAATCAAGTAGCCATCATAGCCAACAAAAGAGTGTGAAATGCAGTTCAGTTCAGTTCAGTCGCTCAGTCGTGTCTGACTCTTTGCAACTCCATGAATCGCAGAACGCCAGGCCTCCCTGTCCATCACCAACTCCCGGAGTTTACTCAAACTCATGTCCATTGAGTCGGTGATGGCATCCAGACATCTCATCCTCTGTCGTCCCCTTCTCCTCCTGCCCCCAATCTCTCCCAGCATCAGGGTCTTTTCCAATGGGTCAACTCTTCGCAAGAGGTGGCCAAAGTATTGGGGTTTCAGCTTCAGCATCAGTTCTTCCAATGCACACCCAGGACTGATCTCCTTTAGGATGGACTAGTTGGATCTCCTTGCAGTCCAAGGGACTCTCAAGAGTCTTCTCCAACATCATAGTTCAAAAGCATCAATTTTTTGGCACTCAGCTTTCCTCACAGTCCAACACTCACATCCATACATAACCAATGGGAAAACCATAACCTTGACCAGACAGACCTCTGTTGGCAAAGTAATGTCTCTGCTTTTTAATATGCTATCTATGTTGGTCATAATTTTCCTTCCAAGGAGTAAGCGTCTTTTAATTTCATGGCTGCAATCACCATCTGCAGTGATTTTGGAGCCCCCCAAAATAAAGTCTGACACTATTTCCACTGTTTCCCCATCTATTTGCCATGAAGTGATGGGACCAGATGCCATGATCTTAGTTTTCTGAATGTTGAACTTTAAGTCAAATATTTCACTCTGCTCTTTCACCTTCATCAAGAGACTTTTTAGTTCATCTTCACTTTCTGGCATAAGGGTGGTGTCATCTGCATATCGGAGGTTATTGATATTTCTTCTGGCAGTCTTGATTCCAGCTTGTGCTTCTTCTAGCCCAGCATTTCTCATGATGTACTCTGCATGTAAGTTAAATAAGCAGGGTGACAATATACAGCCTTGATGTACTCCTTTTCCTATTTGGAACCAGTCTATTATTCCATGTCCAGTTCTAACTGTTGCTTCCTGACCTGCATATGGGTTTCTCAAGAGGCAGGTCAGTTGGTCTCGTATTCCCATCTCTTTCAGAATTTTCCACAGTTTATTGTGACCCACACAGTCTAAGGCTTTGGCCTAGTCAATAAAGCAGAAATAGATGTTTTTCTGGAACTCTTGCTTTTTCCATGATTCAGCAGATGTTGGCAATTTGATCTCTGGTTCCTCTGCCTTTTCTAAATTGAGCTTGAACATCTGGAAGTTCATGGTTCACGTATTGCTGAAGCCTAGCTTGGAGAATTTTGAGCATCACTTTACTAGTGTGTGAGATGAGTGCAATTGTATGGTAGTTTGAGCATTCTTAGGGATTGCCTTTCTTAGGGATTGGAATGAAAACTGACATTTTCCAGTCCTGTGGTCACTGCTGAGTTTTCCAAATTTGCTGGCATATTGAGTGTAGCACTTTCACAGCATCATCTTTCAGGATCTGAAAGATCAACTGGAATTCTATCACATCCACTAGCTTTGCTCACAGTGATGCTTTCTAAGGCCCACTTGACTTCACATTTCAGGATGTCTGGCTCTATGTGAGTGATCACACCATTGTGATTATCTGGGTGGTGAAGATCTTTTTTGTACACTTCTTCTGTGTATTCTTGCCACCTCATCTTAATATCTTCTGCTTCTGTTAGGTCCATGCCATTTCTGTCCTTGATCGAACCCATCTTCACGTGAAATGTTCCCTTGGTATCTCTGATTTTTTGAAGAGATCTCTAGTCTTTCCGATTCTGTTGTTTTCCTCTACTTCTTTGCATTGATCACTGAGGAAGGCTTTCTTATCTCTCCTGGCTATTTTTTTGGAACTGTGCATTCAAATGGGAGTATCTTTTCTTTTCTCCTTTGCTTTTCACTTCCTCTCTTTTCACAGCTATTTGTAAGGCCTTCTCAGACAACCATTTTGCCTTTTTGCATTTCTTTTCCATGAGGATGGTCTTGATCCCTGTCTCCTGTACAATGGCAGGAACCTCCGTCCGTAGTTCACCAGGCTCTCTGTCTGTCAGATCTAATCCCTAGCGCGCCGGCTGCGACGGACCGCACAGAAGCACGGCGGTGACGAGCTACCCCTCGCCCATGGTCAGGGGTGGCGACTGAGAGCGCCAGGCTGCCACAGCGCAGGGGCTGCGCAGAGGAGCTTCCCCAAGTCCGAGGTCAGGGGTGGCGGCCGAGAGGAGCAACCCCACCTCCAAGGACCGGCTGCTGCGCGGGCGCAGGAGGGCCAAGAGAAGCTACTCCACATTCAAGGTCAGGAGGGGCGGCCATGAAGAGATACCTCTCGTCCCAGGTAAGGAGCAGCGGCTGCGCTTTGCTGGAGTAGCCGTGAAGAGATACCCCACGTCCAAGGTAAGAGAAACCCAAGTAAGACGGTAGGTGTTGCAAGAGGGCATCAGAGGGCAGACACACTAAAACCACAATCACAGAAAACTAGCCAATCTGATCACAGGACCACAGTCTGGTCTAACTCAATGAAACTAAGCCATGCCGTGTGGGGCCACCCAAGACGGATGGGTCATGGTGGAGAGGTCTGACAGAATGTGGTCCACTGGAGAAGGGAATGGCAAACCACTTCAGAATTCTTGCCGTGAGAACCCCATGAACAGTAGGAAAAGACATATTGATAGGATACTGAAAGAGGAACTCCCCAGGTCGGTAGGTGCCCAGTATGCTACTGGAGATCAGTGGAGAAATAACTCCAGAAAGAATGAAGAGATGGAGCCAAAGCAAAAACAATACCCAGTTGTGGATGGGACTGGTGATAGAAGCAAGGTCCGATACTGTAAAGAGCAATATTGCATGGGAATCTGGAATGTTAGGTCCATGAATCAAGGCAAATTGGAAGTGGTCAAACAGGAGATGGCAAGAGTGAATGTTGACATTCTAGGAGTCAGAGAACTAAAATGGACTGGAATGGGTGAATTTAACTCAGATGACCATTATATCTACTACTGTGGGCAGGAATCCCTTAGAAGAAATGGAGTAGCCATCATGGTCAACAAAATAGTCTGAAATGCAGTACCTAGATGCAATCTCAAAAACAACAGAATGATATCTGTTTGTTTCCAAGGCAAACCATTCAGTATCACGGTAATCCAAGCCTATGCCCCAACCAGTAACGCTGAAGAAGCTGAAGTTGAACGGTTCTATGAAGACCTACAAGATCTTTTAAACTAACACCCAAAAAAGATGTCCTTTTCATTATAGGGGACTGTATTGCAAAAGTAGGAAGTCAAGAAACACCTGGAGTAACAGGCAAATTTGGCCTTGGAGTACGGAATGAAGCAGGGTAAAAGGTAAGAGTTTTGCCAAGAGAACGCACTGGTCATAGCAAACACCGTCTTCCAACAACACAAGAGAAGACTCTACACATGGACATCACCAGATGGTCAATACCAAAATCAGATTGATGATATTCTTTGCAGCCAAAGATGGAGAAGCTCTGTACAGTCAGCAAGAACAACAAGACCAGGAGCTGACTATGGCTCAGATCATGAACTCCTTATTGCCAAATTCAGACTGAAACTGAAGAAAGCAGGGAAAACCACTAGACCATTCAGGTATGACCTAAATCAAATCCCTTGTGACTATACAGTGGAAGTGAAATGCAGTGCTTGAATGCAATCTCAAAAATGACAGAATGATTTTTGTTCATTTCCAAGGCAAACCATTCAATATCACAGCAATCCATGTCTATGTTCCAAAGGGTAATGCTGAAGAAACTAAAGTTGAACAGTTCTATGAAGACCTGCAAGACCTTCTAGAACTAAAACACAAAAAAGCTGTCCTTTTCCTTATAGGGGACTGGAATGTAAAAGTAGGAATTCAAGAAATACCTGGAGTAACAGGGAAATTTGACCTTGGAATACAGAACAAAGTAGGTCAAAGGTTTACAGAGTTTTGCCAAGATAATGCACTGGTCATAGCAAACACCCTCTTCCAACACAAGGGAAGACTCTACACATGGACATCACTAGATGATCAATGTAAAAATCAAACTGATTATATTCTTTGCAACCAAAGATGGAGAAACTTTATACAGTCAGCAAAAACAAGAGGAGGAGCTGACTGTGGCTCAGATCATGAACTCCTTATTGCCAAATTCAGACTTAAATTGAAGAAAGTATGGAAAACCACTAGACCGTTCAGGTATTGAAAGAAAGAAAAGAAAGTGAAGTCACTCAGTTGTGTTCAACTCTGTGATCTGATGGACTGTGGCCTGCCAGGCTCCTCCAACCGTGGGTTTTCCAGGCAAGAAAACAGGAGTGGATTGTTATTTTATGACCTAAATAAAATCCCTTATGATTATACAGTAGAAGTGATAAATAGGTTCAAAAGATTAGATCTGATAGAATGCCTGAAGAAATATGGATGGAGGTTCATGACATTGTACAGGGGACAGTGATCAAGACCATCCCCAAGAAAAAGAAACAGAAAAAGTCACTCACTATGCCAGCAAATTTGGGAATCTCAGCAGGGGCCACAGGACTGGAAAAGGTCAGTTTTTATTCCAATCTCTAAGAAAGGCAATGCCAAAGAATGTTCAAACTACCTCTGCAATTGCACTCATCTCACATGCTAACATAGTAATGCTCAAAATTCTCGAAGCCAGGTTTCAACAGTATGTGAACTGTGAACATCCAGATGTTCAGGCTGGATATAGAAAAGGCAGAGGAACCAGAGATCAAATTGCCAACATCTGTTGGATCATTGAAAAAGCAAGATAATTCCAGAAGAACATCTACTTCTGCTTTATTGACTACACCAAAGCCGTTGACTGTGTGGATCACAACAGACTGTGGAAAATTCTGAAAGAGATGGGAATACCAGACCACATTACCTGCTTTATGAGAAATCTGTATGCAGGTCAAGAAGCAACAGTTAGAACTGGACATGGAACAACAGGCTGGTTCCAAATCAGGAAAGGAGTACATCAAGACTGTATATTGTCACCCTGCTTATTTAACTTCTATGCAGAGTACATCATGAGAAATGCTGGGTTGGATGAAGCACAAGCTGTAATCAAGATTGCCGGGAGAAATATCAATAACCTCAGATATGCAGATGACATCAACCTTATGCCAGAAAGTGAAGAAGAACTAAAAAACTCCTGATGAAAGTGAAAGAGGAGAGTGAAAAAGTTGGCTTAAAACTCAACATTCAAAAAATGAAGATCATGGTATCCAGTTCCATCATGTCATGGCAAATAGATGGGGAAACAATGGAAACATTGACAGACTTTATTTTTGGGAGATCCAAAATCACTGCAGATGGTGACCGCAGCCATGAAAGTAAATGAAACTTCTTCCTTGGAAGAAAAATTATGACCAACCTAGACAGCATATTAAAAGGCAGAGACATTACTTTGCTGACAAAGGTCCATCTAGTCAAAGCTATGGTTTTTCCAGTAGTCATGTATAGATGTGAGAGTTGGAGTATAAAGAAAGCTGAGTGCCAAAATAATTAACACTTTTGAACTGTGGTGTTGGAGAAGACTCTTGAGAGTCCCTGGGACTGGAAAGAGATCCAACCAATCCATCCTAAAGGAGATCAGTCCTGAATATTCATTGGAAGTACTGATGCTGAAACTCCAATACTTTGGCCACCTGATGTGAAGAACTGAACCATTGGGAAAGACCCTGATACTGGGAGAGATAGAAGGCAGGAGGAGAAGTGGTTAACAAGGCATTAGATTGTTGGATGGCATCACTTACTTGATGGACATGAGTTTGAGTAAACTCTAGGAGTTGGTGATGGACTTGGAAGCCTGGCATGGTATAGTCCATAGGATCAAAAGAGTTGGACATGACTGAGCGACTGAACTGAACTGAACTAAGGCAAACTACATGGAAAATAATTCACAATAATATAGTAAAGATGATCAAAAGACTGGCTGAATGGATACAAAATCAAGACCCATATATATACTGTCTAAAAGAAACCCACTTCCGACCTAAGGACACATATAGACTGACAGTGATAGGATGGAAAAATATACTCCATGTAAATGGGAAGCAAAAGAAACCTGGGGCAGCAACCCTCTTATCAGACAAAATGAACCTTAACATAAATAATATTGCAAGAGATAAGGAAGGCAACTTCATAATGATCAGAGATCAATTCAAGAGGAAGATACAGCAATTGTAAATAGCTATGCACCCAACATAGGAGCACCTCAATACATAAGACAAACACTAACAGACATAAAAGGATAAATTGACAGTAACACAATAATAGGAGACTTTAACACCCACTCACACCAATGGACAGATCATCAAAACAGAAAATTAATAAGGAAACACAAGTTTTAAATGATACATTAGATGAGATGGATCCCATTGAAATCTTCAAGATGTTCCGTTCAAATGCAGAAGTATATACCTTTTATTCAAGTGCACATGGAACATTCTCCAGGTTAGACCACATCTTGGGTCACAAATCAAACCTCAGTAAATTTAAGAAAAGTGAAATCATATCAATCATCTTCTCCAATAAAATGCTATGAGACTGCATATCAATTACAAGAAAAAAACTGTAAATAAACACAAACACATGGAGGTTAAACAAAACGTTTCTGAATAACCCTCAGGTTACTGAAGAAATCAAGAGGAAAATTAAAAAAAAAATTCTAGAAACAAATGACAATGAAAACATGACAACTCAAAAACCTATGGGATGCAGCAAAAGCAGTTCTGAAAGGGAAATTTATAGCAATGCAATCCTACCTCAAGAAATAAGAAAGACATTGAGTAGACAACCTAACTTTACAATAAAACAACTGGAAAAGAAGAACAAAAAGCCCCCAAAATTAGAAGAAGGAAGAAAATCGTAAGGATCAGAGCAGAAATAATTAAAAGGAAATGAAAGAAACAATAGTAAAGATTAATAAAACTAAAAGCTGGTTCTTTGAGAAGATAAACAAAATTGACAAACCTTCAGCCAGACTCATTAAGAAATAAAGAAAGAAGAATCAAATCAACAAAATTAGAAATGAAAAGGGAAAGGTTACAACAGACAATGCAGAAATACAAAGGATTATAAGAGACTATTATGAACAACTATACAGCAATAAAATGGATAACCTGGAAGAAATGGATGGATTCTTAGAAAAGTTCAATCTTCCAAGACTGAACCAGGAAGAAATAGAAATTATGAACAACCCAATTACAAGCAATGAAATTGAAGTTGTGATCAAACATGTCCCAATAAACAAGAGCCCAGGACCAAATGGTTTCACAGGAGAACCCTACCGAAGATTTAGAGAAGAGTTAATGCTTATCCTTCTAAAACTCTTTCAGAAAATTGCAGAGGAAGGAACACTTCCAAACTCATTCTATGAGGCCACCATCGCCCTGATACCAAAACCAGACAAAGACAACACAATAAAAGAAAACTACAAGCCAATATGGGTACCTTATTTTTGATAAAGGATGCAAGAATACAAAATGGGGGCAAAGACAGACTCTTCAATAAATGGTGCTGGGAAAATCAGACAGCTACATGTAAAATAATGAAATTGGAACACTTCCTAATACCATAAACAAAGATAAACTCAAAATTAATTAAAGACCTAATGTAAGACCAGAAACTATAAGACTCTTAGTGGGAAACATAGGCAGAACATTTGATGACATAAACCAAAGCAAGATCTTCTATGACCCACCTCCTAGAGTAAAGGAAATAATAACAAAAGGAAACAAGTGGGACCTGATTAAACTTAAAAGCTTTTGCACAACAAAGGAAGCTATAAGAAAGGTGAAAAGACAACCCTAAGAATGGGAGAAAATAAATGCAAATGAAACAATTGACAAAGGATTAACTTTCAATATACAAGCAGCTCATACAACTCAATACTAGAAAAACAAAAAACCCAATCAAAAAGTGGGAAAAGACCTAAACAGATATTTCTCCAAAGAAGACGTACAGATGGCTAACAAACACATCAAAAGATGCTCAACATCACTCATTATTAGGAAAAAACAAATCAGAACTACAATGAGATATCAGCTCACATTGGTCAGAATGGCCCTCATCAAAAAGTCTACAAACAATACATGTTGGAGAGGATGTAGAGAAAAGGGAATGCTCTCACACTGTTGATGGAAATATAAATTGATACAGCCACTGTAGAAGATGGTATGGAGGTTCCTAATAAAACTAGGAATAAAACCACCATATGATCCAGCAATTCCACTCCTAGGCATATACCCTGAGGAAACCAAAATTGAAAAGGGCACATATATCCCATTGTTCACTGTAGCAGTATTTTCAATAGCTAGAACATGGAAGCAACCTAGACATCCATCAACAGATGAATGGATAAAGAAGTTGTGGTACATATACACAAAGGAATATTACTCAACCATAAAAAGGAATGCATTTGAGTCAGTTCTGATGAGGTGGATGAACCTAGAACCTACTATACAGAGTGAAGTAAGTTAGAAAGAGAAAGATAAATATCATATTCTAATGCATATATATGGAATCTAGAAAAATTTACTGAGGAATTTATTTACAGGGTAGCAGTGGAGAAACAGACATAGAGGACAGATTTATGGACATGGGGAGAGGGGAGGAGAGGGTGAGATGTATGGAAAGAATAACACGGAAACTTACAGTAGCATATGTAAAATAGATAGCCAACAGGAATTTGCTGTATGGCTCAGGAAACTCAAACATGGGCTCTGTATTGACCTAGAGGGGTGGGATGGGGAAGGAGATGGGAGTGAGGATCAAAAGGATGGGGATATATGTATACCTATAGCATATTCATGTTGAGTTGTGACAGAAAACAACACAATTTTGTAAAGGAGTTAGCCTTCAATAAAAAATAAATAAGTTGAAAAAAATGAAGTGAAGCAAAACTGTGTAAAACTTTGTTAAGCCTATTTGCATATACAGTGGGGAAAAGGAGGAAAAGTTTTTAACTTGCATTTTAAAAAGAACTAGGAGCAGCTACTTTCATGTAATAAGTGGTCATAATCATCTTCAGAGAGATTGTTGTTTCTTCAGCAAAACATATTCAAGGACATTTGGAGATGTGACAATGAGCAACCCCACTCTCATACCCTTAGCTTAAAGGCAAGCTAGAGAAAGAGTAAAGTTAGAACTGAATTTTTATGCAGAATAAACAAAAGAAATCTCGAGTTTTCTTGAATAGTTTTGTAGTGAGGGACTCCTAAGAATCTTAAGAGTATCCAGGGCAAAAGAGCACAAGTAATAAATCAAATATTCTGCAATGATTGCTAGAAACATTAATGTGTATGCTCAGTCGCTTCAATCGTATCCAACTCTTTGTGACCCGATGGACCATAGCCTGCCAGCCTTCTCTGTTCATGGGATTCTCCAGGCAAGAATACTGGAGTTGGTTGCCATGCCCTCCTCCAGGGAATTTTCCAGACCCAGGGATTGAACCTTCATTTCTTATGTCTCCTGCATTGGCAGGTGGTTTCTTTACCACTACTGCCTATCAAGAACAAGCTAATGTATCACAGTGCATTCTCAGAGTTTGGAAATTCTATTGAGTTGACCATTTACTGTTTCACTATCACAGAAGAATTCATGTGTTAAGAGGATAATGTTATTTTGGGGAATATGACTTTTTCCTACTCTCAGTACAGGTTCAGGTGGAATTTACACACTTTCCCTAGGGTATAAACATGTGACTTAGGCTAAATCAATCAGACTATTCTATTACCTTTGCCACAGTGGTTAAATCAAGAGCAGTCAAATGACCTTTCTAAGGCAATGAGAGACAGTCATGAATAATTTTTATAGAAGCCACTCAAAAGATCTCTTCCCTCTATATGTGATGGGGTGAGAGCAGGATTTGGGTCATATGCACCTTGCTGGCACCTTCTATGGGACTCCCAGGATGCTGTTTTATTTCTGAAGTAAGCTATTTCTCAGCCATCCAGTTATATGAGCCAATTAAGTCCTTAGTTGTGAAATGATTTGTAACATAGATAAGCACTTTTAAATCTTAATAATGGTGGTGTTTTTCTTAAAATTTTTTCAATTGATGCAGAAAAAATAATTTTTTAATTTATTTTTAATTGAATGATAGTTGCCTTACAATATTATGTTGGTTTCTGTCATACATCAACATGAATCTGCCATAGGTATACATATGTTCCCTCCCTGATGAACCTCCCTACTGCCTCCCACCCCTCTGGATTGTCAAAGAGGCCCAGTTTGAGTTTACATACATTTATTATTAAGATAATAGATTAAATAATACCCTATATCCTGAGTGAGAAACATCTGCATAAAAAATAAGACATCTGAAATTCAAAAGCAGTATGGTGATTGAAAATTTCTAAGCTGCAACATTGTTAAATTTTCATATTGCATTGTCTAACTTTTTTCTGACAAAAATTTTGTTTCAAATCTTTTAAAAAAGAATAATCTGTTTGTCTTTCTGAGATGCAAATAGAAACTTAAGGCCCAGTTACCAAACCCATTCATAATATTCCCCAACTGATCACTCCACTCACAGCATCCTCACATATATAAGCCAGAAATTTTAATAATTATATATTATGCAGGTTTACATATCTTCACCCTGTTTATATCACCCTTGGTCGTACTGCTAAGGACCAGTCTCTTCCAACCAGGCTGACAACCTCTATTACTTTTCCTCTCCTGGCAACATTTTCTACCTGGTTGAAGCCTTTATTGCATTGTGTGTTCATATGTGCTCCGTCGTGTCTGACTCTTTTGCAACCCCATGGATGGAAGCCTCCAGGCTCCTCTGTCCATCTGATTTTCCAAGCAAGAATACTGGATCGGGTTGCCATTTCATACTCCAGGAGATCTTCCCAATGTAGGGATTAAACCTGCGTCTCTTGTATCTTGTACATTGGCAGGTGGATTCTTTACCACTGTCGCCATCTCCTGAAGACTTTATAGATCAGATTAAATAGCCCTCTCTTCCATTCACCTACCACAGTGCTCCAGTCATCTCAGCAATTCTAAAATATTCTGATTTTATCCACTTTCTTTCTCCACCATGACGACACTAACCCCTTCTTCTTCCCCCACACTTCACCCTGAAAAAAAAAAAAAAAAAAAAAAAAAAAAAAAAAAAACCTGTCCCATTTATCCTGGACCTCTGAAGTAGCCATTCAACTGGTAAACCTCTTCCTCTGTTACTCCATTTACCTCACAGATGCAAAAGGGATCGTGTAAGGCACTCACTTAAAATTCTCCAATGCCTTCCTGTAGAACTTGGGATAATCTCCAAATTGCAGTGGAGGAAGCCCTATGTGTTCTGGTGTTTTCTTAGCCTTCATATCGTTCTTGGACCACTCCCTTTTTCTCTCATTCAGCTCTAACCAAACTGACTTCTGCCTTTACTTTCTTAAGCCTTTGGACAAGTTGTGTCTTTTGCCCAGAAGACTCTTTTGCATGATATTTAAAAGCTTGACTCCTTCTTGTCAATCAGAACACAGCTAAATGTCTTCAAAGAAACTTTTTCTAGCCATTCAATTTCATGTCTCTCTCAAGCCAAAATTCAGTCACCAGAACAGTATGCTTTACTGTTTTTGATAGTTTCTAATTTATTTGCATAATTTATCTGCTTGGTATTTACTTTGCACATTATTTTGTAAGTTCCTTTATGTCTATGTTGGTCTTCAGTGTACCCTTAGTACATAGAACAGTGACTAGTTTATATATCATTGTCTAAATGAGTGGTGCCCAATCTCTTTGGCACTAGGGACTGGCTTCTTAGAAAAGACTTTTTCCATGGACTGGGACCAGGGGAGATGGTTTCAGGATAGTTCAAAGGTGTTCCATTTACTTTGCTTTTTATTTTTATTACATCAGCTCCACCTCAGATTATCAAGCATTAGGTCCCAGAGGTCAGGGACCCACGGCGCAGATGGTTAAGTGAGTTACTGAATAAATGAACAATGACTATTCCATAAGAAAACCCCCCAAATTTCTGTGTTAAAATCAATTTTTCTTTCTGAATTGTCACATGACATATAACCATTACTGGGATATAATGAGATTTGTACAAGTCTATGTCAGCACCTGAGACCATGCCCCAACCTCCATGCGGTGTTGGCTCACTCGTCCTTTCCACTTACTCAGTCGAGTTGTTTATTTATATACCTCTGTGTTTTTCCTCACACATTTCCCTTTCTCTGGAATTCTCATCCATCCTAAGGGCTTCCCAGATGGGTCACTGGTAAAGAATCTGTTTGCCAATACAGGAGATCCCAGAGATGCAGATTCGATCCCTGGGTCAGGAAGATCCCCTGGAGAAGGGAATGGCAACCCATTCCAGTATTCTTGCCTGGGAAATCTCATGGACAGAGGAACCTGGTGGACTATAGTCTATGGTGTCACAGAGTCAGACACAATTGAGCAACTGAGCACATATGAGATTTGCACATGCCTATCTCTTCAATGATATCACAGCCAGTTTGATGGAAATGAATAATTGTTTTTCCCATCTTTGTACTTTGCAAGTAAATGTCTTACACAGTGCCTTAGTATCTTAGACATGATGGCCATTTATAAGTGTTTGTCTAAATGAATTATATTGCCTTTACGAAATCTTAAGCATCTCTCATGAACATTCCTAAGGGAAAGGTTTTTCACTTAGAACCTCTCATGAGTCCTTAAACCAAAATTAATCACTGCTTCTTCTCTTTTGCCATTGTGATCAGAATATGCTAAGTATTTTTAACAATATGATTCATTTTGTAGATATTTATCAACATGTCTATTTCCATAGCTAGACTGAGATGATGATAGTATTATTTGTTAAATAATATCAGGACCTGAAGGTGGGAGCAGAAGGGAACAAAAGAGAATGAGATGGTTGGATTGCATCACTGACTCAATGGACATAAGTTTGAATAAGCTCCAGGAGTTGGTGATGGACAAGGAAGCCTGGCTTGCTGCAGTCCATGGGGTTGCAAAGAGTCGGACACGACTGAGTGACTGAACTGAACTGAAAATATCACTGATGATAAACTGAAGTAATATTGAGTTTTTTTGCCAATTCTTATCAAAATATGAGAAGTCAAGAAAGGAAAATATTACACCCATGAAGACAAGCAATCTTTCCAATTAATCATTGTTACCAAAGAATAATTGTGCAGAGTTCCAGAGCGGTCTTGACTGGCTATCATAAACCCATTACTCAGTCAATCTTAAGCAACTCACTTTGAGAAAACAAAGCTGAAGTTATTTATTTTAGCTAGCAAAGCTATGAAATGCTATAATAGTCAAGGATAACCCATAACCTACTTTTTGGAGTGGAGGAAAATTATGATTCAACTCTGATCTACTCTTCACTTTTCTATTCTGGCTACAATAACAAATTTTTTAGGGAAAGTTATTAATATAGATAGATAAGAATTTCAATTTCATTAATTTTTAATACAATTTTGTCTTACTCTGAGAAAGCTTGAACAAGTACCATCAAAACAAAAACATCCAACATGAAAGAAAGTTCAGCACAAAAGAAAACTCCTAAGCAATATCCACACCACAGATGATTTTTCAAAGAACCATATATTGACCAAATAGTCTATATTTAGGGAGTGGAAAGCATGCCTTTGAGGTATGGAAATTTGCTTTAGGGTAACCTAACACTCTTTGATATCCTGAACATGGATGCAATTTTTTTAACAGACAAGTTTTTAAGTATTAATTTGCTTATTTATTTGGCTACATCAAATTTTACTTGGGGCTTCCCAAGTGGCGCTAGTGGTAAAGAACCTGCCTGCCAATGCAGGAGACATAAGAGCTGCGCGTTTGATCCCTAGGTCAGGAAGATCCCCTGGAGCATGGAATGGCAATCCATTCCAGTATTCTTCCCTGGAGAATCCCATGGACAGAGGAGCCTGGCAGGCTCCAGTCCATAGGGTTGCAAAGAGTAAGACATAACTGAAGAGACTTAGCATGCACTCAGGCACAAATCTTTGTAGCACAGGGAATCTTTTTTGCAACATTCAGGATCTTTAGTTGCCTTGTGCGGGCTTCTCTAGTTATGCTGCGTGGGCTCAGTAATTCTGGGGCAAAAGCTTCGTTGCCCCATGGCATGTGGGATCTTAGTTCCCTGGCCGAGGATCTAACCTGAGTCCATTGCATTAAAGGCTGATTATTAACAACAGATCCACCAGGGAAGTTTCTAATAGACAATTTTTGCCAAGTGCTTTTATCTCTGGGGATGAAGCAGTAAACCAGACAACATAAGCCCTAGCTTTCAGAGGTTTTTATTATATGGAAAATTTGAAAGTTCAGCATGTGCCAAATAAAGTAGATATTTTTCTTCAATGGCTTGTGTTTTATATCCCTTCCAAGCCAATATAGCCAAAATTGCAGGCTAGTAAACTTGTCATGGCCTTCTCTCATAGCTCAGTTGGTAAAAAAAATCTGCCTGCAATGCAGGAGAACTGGGTTCAGTTCCTGGGTTGGGAAGACAGCCTGGAGAAGGAAATGACAATCTACTCCAGTATTCTTGCCTGGAAAATCCCACGAACAGAGGAGCCTGGCGGGTCCATGGGGTTGCAAGAGTCAGACATAACTTAGTAACTAAACCACCAAACTTGTCACTGAAACCAGAATAACAGAGGATAGTAAAGATGACCCTTCCTCTGTAGTTGCTCAGCCTGAGACTTCTGTTGCCACCAGCCTTTACCTCAGCGTCCAAAACAATCCAAAGGGGAAAGTAGCTCAGTAGCTCCTGACTAAGTTCCAGATTCTCCAAGAACAGAAGCATGAACAGAAACCAACACAACATCATAAAGCAATTTTCCTCCAATTAAAAACCAAATTAAAATTAAATCATAAAGTCAAAAAATCATATGCAAGTCATTTTACCCACCATTATTTACTTCATGTGAAAGTTCCATTTTTTCAGACATTCAGGAATTGAATGATGTTTATTATTCATTTTATCTTCCTTTCTGAATGCAATTTTCAAATGTCTGCATACTTGTATGCTGATTACCAAGTTTATATCTAAGGCAAAAAGTATGTCAAAGGTGTATTAACTGGGTCTTGGAAGAAAGCTTCAATCAGATGATGGGAGCAGTTCTCCAACCTTGGCTTTGAAGAATCTGTCCATCATTGTGAAAGTTGCTCAGTCATGTCCGATTCTTTGCAACCCCATGACTATACAGATCATTGAATTCTCCAGGCCGGAATACTGGAGTGGGTAGCCATTCCCTCCTCCATGGGATCTTCCCAACCCAGGGATCAAACCCAGGTCTCCTGCATTGCAGGCAGATTCTTTACCAACTGAGCTATCAGGGAAGCCCCTAGACCATCTTTAACTACACTCTGCTTTCCTCGCGACCCTCAGATTCATAGCTTGATAGAAGAATTACTTCCCCAGCAGTAACTTAATTCCTGGAAAACCTGCACGATTTTCTGCAAGATACATCATGTTGGGCTAAAGGAGAGGCCCTAAAATATTTTTCCTGATGCTAAAAAATACAGGTGTAGGTTTTGGTAGGGCTTCAGGCATGGTGTTAGTTTTCTGGTATATTTCAGAGAGAACCAAGTAGCTTTCTTTCTAGTGTCTATGTCATCTGCCTTTGTCAAAATTGGGAGAAATATTGCATGGAGATAGTCAGAGAATTGAAAACTACTCACCATATGGCTTCACAACCTTTCCTTCATTCGTGAGAATCCACTTTATCTTATCTATGTCCCTGATATAACTGGCCTACAAATACTCTAGACTCCACCTCAGAATTTTTTTAGACAAGAGTATATCTACATGGTGACTGAAATTTGAATTTCTACTCACATTGTAGTTAATGTCAAGACACACTGCTGTCATAGTTGTAATTGGCTTGGGTAACAATTCCTCATTTTAATGTATACTGTCTTACAGGTGAAAAGAGATTCACAAACTATTTCTTACTGTCTTACAGGTGAAAAGAGATTCAGGCAAACTATTTCTTACAAGTATTTGTCCTGTGATAACTATTATGCAGAAAAATAGCATTATAGAGGCCATCAAAATAATTTCAGATGAGGTGAATAGCTTACACTTGGTGGTGGTTTAGTCACTAAGTCATGTCCAACTCTTGTGACCCCATGGACTGTAGCCTGCCAGACTCCTCTGTCCATGGGATTCTCCAGGCAAGAATACTGGAGTGGGTTGCCATTTCCTTCTCCAGAGGATCTTCCTGACCCTGGAATCAAACCCCTGTCTCCTGTGGCTCTTGCATTGGAGGAAAATTCCTTACCTCTGAGCCACTAGGGAAACCCAACTTGTACTTGGACCTACTTAAAAGTTCAAAGCTTCTCTCCCTAGAAAGTAGATTGTGTACTGATTTCCTTAAAAAGTACTTAAGATAAAAATCCTTAGCATGTAATGTGAATTAGTATTTCAGACTGTCTGTAAACTGTGATTCATATTTTCCCTTCTCTATTAAGATTACACTAATGATTATTTTGCCTTTTCACTAGATGTGGAATGAGAGATTGCCAAGTTAGTAATTCAAGGAGTTTGGATTATTAGACAACAAAAATATGCACTTGGAAAACTTTAAATACTTCTATGGAAGATTGTTTATTTTTCAATGAAATAGAATATTTCATTATATTGTGTGCTGGCATTTTTAAAAGTACCTAGGCATGGAAACTCTACCAAATGAGGGTCAAGAGGCAAATGATGATTCAAAGAATGGTATTGGCACAGAACTGTACCATCTGTAAGTAACCACTATGATGAAATATCTATGAAAAGGGACATGATGACATCACTAGTGCTTTAAGCTTAAAGCTTCTTGATGTATTATAAACTGAAATTCATAGAGATCTGAATGCTTACAAAGCACTAGAAACTAGAGAATATGGAAACCTGCAGGTGGAAACTTTAAGTATTGCATATTGCATTGGATAGTTCTCTCTCCATGTTGTAAATATCAATTATTAAATACTACCAACATTATTTAAGTAGTCACTTTTAATCATAATATTTTACATGTATATTTATACCGCATAAATGAAAGCTCCCAATGTGTTTTACAGACTATACACAGCTTTATTAATAAAATGCAGCTGTGCCTACTAAAAGAACATTTTTATTCAAGATATAATTGTAGAGTGCAATAGTCATAGATTATGCTAATAGACAAGAGAAAGAACATGAATAAATAAAAGCCACAGATAATCCCCCAAACCTAATTTTAACAACTATGCTCAGTTTTCCTCTTCTACCAAACCTTTATAAGGGCTTGCTAACAAGTAATAAAGCTGATTGATTGGCATTTCAACAACACTTCTTTCTGTTGCTCACCTACCGGTGGAAATGCTAACAAGCACGGAAATCGTCAACGGGCAGGGAGTAGAGGAAAACAGAGGAGGAGGAACACTGGTAATTCACCACCTAGATAATCAGCTCATGAATAACAGAGAGCTGACTGAAAAGATAGCACTTAAGTAAGTACTGTAATAAACTCAGTAATCAGTATTCTCAGTGGCTTAGTGGCAAGAAAGAGAACTACCATCTTTACAGCTAGAGGGAAGTCCATGATTTTTACAGAATTTGTATGGCAATGAGAATATCAAGTTTCAATGCCAAACATCCAGGATGTTCAAACTGGAGCATTTAGATCATCTCTCAAATGCCTTTGCTTATGTTAAATAACGGATCCAAGTTTACAAAACAGCTTAAGGGGCATGTATATATCATTACAATGTTATAACTGCTTATTGAATTCACCAGTCATGAAATTTAAGATACACAGTATCTGACAATGTGAATTATTTTGATCTTCAAATTATTATTCTTATTTTTCTTATCTGCCTGAAGTTACAGATTATTTCCTTGGAAACATAAGGAAGACTTGTGAGATGATGGATTGTTGGGGTCAATGACAGACAGCACTGTGGCCTGACTAAGGAAGCCCATCCACCTGTAATAATGTTGCTTGGGTACACCGTTTATTACAATTATTTTTAACATAATTCCTAATTGAGGATCACATCTTTTTGTTTGACCTGTCGAAAAATATTATACTTCTTAGTAAGGAAGAGTTGGTTGCTAAATGGTAGGAAATAGGCTATGTCTTCCTCTTAGATTTGTTTCAACCTATTGATTTCTGTAAGTCTTTTTTTTTTTTTAAATGTATGTGCTAGAAAATCGTCCAACAATCATCAAATAAAAGTCTGCTCCTTTTAGGGATTTTTGCCTTCTTGGGCCACTAAATATTTATTCTATTTCTGTAATGTTCTCAAAGAGACTGGTCTCTATGTTTTTCTTCCAAGGAGTCAGTCACACTTTTGCCACCTTTAGGCAATTACACTTTCTAGGACCCATTCATACTTGGCAAAGCAATATTTTGATGTCTGGAGCTAGAGACTTAATGATGGCAAAGCAAACCTTAACTTTTCCATTTCGGAATGTTAAACATTGGCAAATAAGTCAGTGACCTCACCTCTAGATATACGCTTAATATCACATATTTGTATTTGGGATATTAAAATGCCTGCATTTGTCACTCCTAATTGGGTCCTAAGAAGGAAAAAAAAAAAGACAGTTCACAGCATGCCCTCTGTGAGCTGTCATAAACAGAAATATGAGACAGTGCCAAGTTCTCCAAGGCTTGACAGCTGATGATTAGGATGTTTTAATTTAGTGGACATATAGAACTTCTTCTGACGTCTAAATGGGTGAGTGCCATAAGTAACCTATTTTTTCTACACATTCAAATTTAGACTGAATGAGAAGTAGCTTAAAGTAGTGTTTTAAAGGAATAGAGACAGCAGAGGAGTTGATTTTAATATAATACTAAATTTAGAAGTGTATTGACAGTGTAAAATTATAAACCTAAAACTGAAATAACTAAAATAAATTTTATACATTTTATTTCTCAAACATTCATAGTATTAGAGGAATGCATGCACACAGAGAATACTGTTTAAAAAGAATTTCTGGATTGTTTTTTCCCCTATGATCTGTCTTTTGGCCTAGCTACTTACATCTCTATAAAATGTATTCAGCATGATAAGAAAACATGATTGTGTTCAGACATGTCCAACTCTTTGCAACCTCATGGACAGTAGCCTGCCAGATTCCTCTGTCCAATTCTCCTGGCAAGAATACTGGAATAGGATCTTCCCAACCCAGGGTTTGAAGCCTTGTCTCTTAAGTCTGCATTTGCAGCAGATTCTTTACTGCTAGTGCCACTTGGGAATCTTAAGAAAACATGAATAAGAATGGTGACATCTTATTAAGAAAACATGAAAAGAATGGCCCCTTCTGACTTTTTAGGAGAGTGTGGATAATGGACAATGCAAAGACTTATTGGAACACATTACAAGTTACACTGCTAAATATTTACGATATTTTAATTATGTTTCTTTGAAAAAATCTGCTCTAAAAATCTTAAGTAAATATATGAAAAATATCATTATTTGGTCTACTATGCTGAAACTATTGAAAAAAATGAGAACATCTATATATATTCTATGATATTTCAGATAGTCCATGGAAGATATTCATTCTCAGTTTCCCCAGCCCACCCATTTGTTGTTGTTACTCAAAATAATTTTCCAATTTCAAATTTCAGTGATTGATAGGATGCTAATAATGATGGAGAACAGTTATCCAGATTGTCACTAAACTCTTCAAGAATTTTAGTTGTACTCTTGAGAGTATACTTTAATGATGGTCTGTCTCTTGATTTCTTTCAAAGTGAGTTTTGCAAAAATAAATGGGACATTTTCAGTATTAAATGTGTTTATGTTCACAAATGCTAAGAAACTCAAAATAGAAATAAAATCAAAAGGATATTTATATAAAACTTTACTATTGACTAATTAGTTTCAGTTCAGTTCAGTCACTCAGTCATGTCTGACTCTTTGTAACCCACGGACCACAGCATGCCAGGTCTCCTGTCCATCACCAACTCCCAGAGTTTACTCAAACTCATGTCCATTGAGTCGGTGATGCCATCCAACCACCTCATTCTCTGTTGTCCCCTTCTCCTCCTGCCCTCAATCTTCCCTAGCATCAGGGTCTTTTCAAATGAGTCAGCTGTTCGCATAAGGTAGCCAAAGTATTGGAGTTTCAGCTTCAACATCAGTCCTTCCAATGAACACTCAACACTGATCTCCTTTAAGATGGACTGGTTGGATCTCCTTGCAGTCCAAGGGACTCTCAAGAGTCTTCTCCAACACCACAGTTCAAAAGCATCAGTTCTTCAACACTCAGCTTTCTTTATGGCCCAACTCTCACATCCATACATGACTATTGGAAAAACCATAGCTTTGACTAGATGGACCTTTATTGGCAATGTAATGTCTCTGCTTTTTAATATGCTGTCTAGGTTGATCATAACTTTCCTTCCAAGGAGCAAGCGCCTTTTAATTTCATGGCTGCAATCACCATCTGCAATGATTTTGGAGCCCCCCAAAATAAAGTCAGCCACTCTGTCCACTGTTTCCCCATCTATTTGCCATGAAGTGATGGGACTGGATGTCATGATCTTAGTTTTCTGAATGTTGAGTTTTAAGCCAACTTTTTCACTCTCCTCTTTCACTTTCATCAAGAGGCTCTTTAGTTCTTCTTCACTTTCTGCCATAAGGGTGGTGTCATCTGCATACCTGAGGTTATTGATATTTCTTCTGGCAATCTTGATTCCAGTTTTTGCTTCATCCAGCCCAAGATTTCTTAATTCCTGGGTCTGGAAGATCCACTGGAGAATGGATAGGCTACCCACTCCAGTATTCTTGGGTTTCCCTTGTGGCTCAGCTGGTAAAGAATCCACCAGCAATGTGGGAGACCTGGGTTCGATCCCTGGGTTGGGAAGATCCTCCGGAGAATGGAAAGGATACCCACTCCAGTATTCTGGCCTGAAGAATTCCATGGACTGTATATGTTTAGTCCATGGGGTCTCAAACAGTTGGACACAACTGAACGACTTTCACTCACTTCACTCACACTGCATATAAGTTGAATAAGCAGGGTGACAATATACAGCCTTGACGTACTCCTATTCCTATTTGGAGCCAGTCTGTTGTTCGATGTCCAGTTCTAACTGTTGCTTCCTGACCTGCATATAATTTCTCAAGAGGCAGGTCAGGTGATCTGGTATTCCCATCTCTTTCAGAATTCCCCGTAGTTTATTGTGATCCACACAGTCAAAGGCTTTGGCATAGTCAGTAAAGCAGATCTTTACTAATGCATTTTCACCTTAATTATTTTACTTAACCCTCACAGTTATCCTATGGCCCAGTGTGAATAGCTAGGTTATGCCACAATAACAATACCTAAAATTGCATTTCATATTTTTTGTCCATTATATGTTTACTGTGAATAAGCTAGAAGTTTTGTTCTTGACTGTAGCACTATAGAATTTGAGTTGAATAAGGCTTCATCTCAGTATGTTAATCTGTAATTTTCACAACAATAATAATAATTAGAAAACAATTTCTGTACACTGGTTTCAAAAATTTCCATCCAGAAATGACATTCTTTCCTATTTCATTGGCCAAAATGAATCATATGGTCACATCTATTTCCAAAGGGGGTGAGGAAATGAAATGCTAACAGTTGCCTGGTAAGGGTAAGGCTTAGAAATATTTTATGAATGCAACAATCATTACTATTATATCCAAGGAAGTAAGTACTTTTTTCCTATTTCATGGATACATTTATTTATTCAGGCATATATTCAGCATATTGTAGTGGGCATATTCGCTTGCAAGTTCTCTTCTCTTCAAAGAATTCAAGAGACACAAAAAGGTATGTAACCATTTTATAAATCGTTAAATAAGATTTAACACTTTTTCATAGAAAGACTTTACCATATCTATTGAGGTGTTCTCCTTTCACTGTGATGGAGTCTTATTCAACTGCCATTAGTATTAATATTATTTTTCTAATACCATTCTAAAATAGCCAAAGTGAGTATCTGATAAAATTAAAAGTTTCCCATGACAATACTAAATATAAGTAAATGAAGACTTTATAATGGTGTGGGGGTCTCTTTACTTATTCAATTATAATAAACAAATAATAACTTACTTAAACTAGCTATCCCACCAGTTCTAGCTACACTGTATCATCTTGATATATGTGTTGAGTAAAGGGGAACACTTTAGCTAAAGCTGAAATCTTCTGCTTCTCATTCATGAGTTTAGATTTTAGTTTCCTTTCTAAAGCACTCAACACATGACAGCCCATATGTTTGAAAAGTAATTATGTACATATGTACATGTCTTCAATTTTTCTCAATTCTTAGTTCTGCATACATTAGAAAGCTTTCTTCATACAATTTTAAAATTTGATCTTAGCAAGTCATTCTCGAGTTTCATTTCCTAACATATCTGCACAGTTGAGTTCCAGATAATTTATGGCTTCTCACTTTGCTTAACTTCCAACCACTTTTAAAAAATATGATAAACCAGAAATCCACATTAGCCCAAATCAGCGGGAATGTTTCCCTGATACAGCTGTGTGTTCTGAAATTCTTACTGAATTATTTTTATGCGCTCCTAACTTCTTACCTTAACTTCTTTCAAATTTCCTATGTAATGTTGAGATGAACTAATAGCCTATCAGTGATGATATGATCATGAATAATCCTTGAATTGTACACAAATCTGTGTTCATTGCCAGACATGCCTTTGTCAATGAAAAAAATCAATGAAACAAAGGACTTCATCTAGGGTTCTTGGTTAAAAGCAACAGGATGGGGGAAAAATATTTTTAAACAATAAGAGTATCATTGCAAACAAATTTAGACTCAGTAAATTAGTAAAAATCTGACAAACCAAGGTTGGAAAATTGGCAGAACTCAAAAGACAGCAGGAATCACACAAGAAGCCTGCAGCCGAAGCCATGTGGTTTGCACAACACCAAGGCTGCTGCTGGAAATCTGATCTCCAATTGTTCCCTCTGCCATAAGTACAAGATCCAATATTTCTGGGTTTCTGATTGGCTGAGATGAAGTCACATGTCCAACTTCTGGTTGAATCTGTGAATGGAAAAGGGGAAGACTGTGCTTCACTCCCTCCAGCAGAACTGACCACCTACATACGTTTGCTGTGGGAGGATGGGCCTCAGCAATTTCCACTTGAATACGAATACACAAATTATGAAATTCTGATATTTGCTATGTTGCTATAACAGGTACAATAGGAAGACAGAATCAGTGGGAAATGGGAGCCAAAGGCGGGGCGGGGGCGGAAAACTTTATAAATTAAAAAAAGCAAAATGTACACTACTCACAGGGCTTCCCTGGTGTCTCAGGCTGTATAGGGTCTGCCTGCAACTCAGGAGACCCAGGTTCAATCCTTGGGTCAGGAAGATACCCTGGAGAAGGGAATGGCAGTCCACCCCAGTATTCTTACCTGGACAATTCCATCAACAGAGGTGCCTGGCAGGCTACATAGGGTCACAAAGAGTCAGACACAACTGAGCAACTTTCACTTCAGACTACTCACAAACATATGATTTGTTAAAATGTTGTCTGGTCATGTTTTCCTACTTTTCAAAAAACTACTAGAGAAAATATTATTATATTCCATATGTCTGTTTTTAAATCTAAAACCTGTATACATGTATTTATTTGTTTTTTTTTTTAATTTTATTTTAGTTTTAATTGGAAGATAATTACTTTACAATATTATGATGGTTTCTGTGTTATATCAACATGAATCAGCCATGGGTGTACATTTATCTCCTCCCTCTTAAACCTCTCTCACATCTCCCTCCCCATCCCACCCTCTAAGTTATTGCAGAGCATGGGCTTTGGTTCTCTTTGTCACAGAGCAAATTCCCACTAGCTATCTACATGGGATAAAGTATGTGTTTCAATGCTACTCTTTCAAATCATCTCACCTTCTCTCTCCCATAGTGTCCAAAATTCTATTCTCTATGTCTGCATCTCCATAGTTGCCCAATAGATAGGTTCATCAGTACCATCTTTCTATACACATGTATTTATTCATTTCAATCATCCATGATGGGTGCCAGTTGCCATGGGAGATTGACCACAGCTAGTAGGATTACTCAAATGATAACATAATGACTCAGAAAAAAATTGCCCAAATTAAAATAAAATTTATGCCTAAACATCTTTAGCTTCATGGATTTACAAAAGTCGAATAATGTTGTTCCTTTGTAACTACTTTTTCTTTTGTTATCTTGTGGTTTTATACGTTGTTTCTGTAATTATCTTGTTTTACATCAAAATCACCTGGAAAATGGGATGCTGTTGTAAATGCAGATTTTTGGCTCTCCTTTTAAAACCACTGTTTCTGAATTTAGGATGATGAGACTAGAAAAATATATCTCAAAGAAACATCCCAAGTCTATTTGAAAATTGAAGAACATGGGCATTGGAAATTGTTCTCAGTGGCTCAAACAGGTTAACTCAAGTTGGATTAAGTTTGCTAAGTATGAAAAGAGAAAACAACAGAAAGATCAAGCAGAACTGGAAAAGAAAAATTGAGAGAGGAGGAAAATTGAGGGAAGAGGGAATTACATATATTTTGAAATCTTGCTCTCTAATACTTGGAATAATTTATGTTCCAAAAGACAAGATGTTTGTCCTGCTGAACCAAAAATGTTTTAGGCACTTAATGACATTTAAAAAATAAAAGTGAATTTTCACTGTGAGCCAAAGTCATTTTGTGTTTTTCTCAAATGAATCATACAAAATTTACTAGAGATTTAGAAGAGAATTTTAACCCAAATTTAAAAATATAATTTTGTTACAAGTGATTTTTTTAAGCATGCTAAAGGAAAAGTTATTTTGAATGAAAGAGATACTGCAAAGGAAGGGAAGTTATAAGTGTGCCTTTAGACAGCTTCTGGCCTTAGAGTGTTCTGCAAACTGTATTGAAATGAATGGAAGCAATTATAAAAGGAAGCTGCTGACCTTTCTGAAAAGACTGCCAATCCATAATACCTCCTGCAATGCTCGTCCCCTTTATTCGTGCTTAACAAACCTTGTCACCCTTGTCGCAGTGCCTCAGAACCCCTTGTTAACTTTTCCCCTTTTGTTGTCTTTAGGGTATCTGCAGCACGCCTGTCTGCTGAAATACCTCTCAATTGCCAATTAAAGTAAGTTTAAGAATGACTATCTAGGGATGAATTAACCTAGCACGTTAACCTGGGGGAAGAATGTGTTAGGGATACAAACGCTCATCATCACAGTCTTACATATTTACCTACTCATCTGGCTTACTTAGGAGAGGGTGTTGGTTATATATTTGCCTGATGACGTTTTCTAGTTTTTCAAGAAAGCGTCTCCCTCTAGTATTTCAAGGGTGTACACAATTTGAAAACAAGCACCAGAATCTTCGAAATGTTTTTCTTTTCCCAGTATGTTCACTTTCCCTCAAGTGAAAAAAATGCTAATATTTAAGCACTGCTTTACAGAAACACTTAACAGGTACCTGTAGGTAGTATAAAGCAATTCATCTAGGAGAGTCTTATCTATAATATCTTCTCGCTTTATAATGCCGACTTAACATATAAGCCCTTGGATCATCCCTGTTTGGATTAGCAATTATTTGAATGATTATTTAGCAGAATTCTCTAGAATCAAGTAGTTCTGGCGTTCAGATAAGAAGGGGAAAAGTCCCAAACTTTGAATTATCTGATATTTGAACATCTAAGCAAATTTTGATTAAAAAAAATTTTGTTGATTGTGTTTCAGCTTTTCTGCACTCATATTAATTAGTTTTCTTGAAAGAACACTTAGACAATGAATCCTTAGCATCTATAATTGAATGACTTTTTAACCTGCTTGCAGTAAGAAAGTAAGAGAAGCAAAATGGAACATTTTAAATATGCAGTACTGATATTTAAATATGTGTAAGTATCATGGATTGCTGCTAATATCATTGACAACATGTATAACCTTATTTATGTCTATAAAGGTTGGGGCAAGGAAGAGAAATAGCATATAACAAGTTTAACTATTATATGGTAAATCATTTTCACATATGTAATTTAACACCTCAGTAACTCTATGATGTCATTAATATGTCTCAGATATATTAATGATACCATGTGTATATATGAAGTTATTTCCCTAAAGCCCTTTGGCTAGTAAAGGCAGAAGAGGAATTCAAATTTGAATAATTTTCAAGTTCAAATAGAATTGTCCCTGAATGCAGAGTCACAGTTCACACTTTACTACTTATAAATATATCCATTAGAAGATCAATAGGTAACAAATATCAAGTAAAATGGAGAAGGAAATGACAACCCACTCCAGTATTATTGCCTAGATAATCCCATGGACAGAGAAGCCTGGCTGGCTAAGTCCTTGGGGTCACAAAAGAATCAGACACGAGTTAGCAACAGAGCAGTGGCAGATCAAATAAAATAAAACAACTACAACAATAACAACACAAAATCAGATACCACTGGTTATGTTACTTCTAACTAGGTGACTCAAAGGAATGTTTGAGGCTATGAAAATTTCATTAGCAAAAAAAAACTATTTTTCTATGTTTTGTCAATAACATCTCCAAAAGGTTTTGTCCTTAGGGTTCACTGAATTCCTCATTGGATTGGAAAGGTTCTACTATCCAGGTGAGAAAAATCGCATATGTTAGAAATGAACTGAATGTATACTGCTGTCAGTTAATTCAAACTCCCAGTTCTAAAGACGGTGTCTCTGAAACACAATGCAAGTTAATGAAGTTATACAGGAATTAGGGCAAACATACTACATTACATGCCTCCACACTTTTTATCTGAATGGATATATTAGGTTGAATTATTTTTGTTTCTTCATATAACACTTGCCAGTATATTTACATAAGAATTAGCATTTCCCCCATTCCTATGCTTTCTGTAAAAACTAAACAAACAAACCTCCAATAAACAAGAAAACAAAAACCAAGCAAACAAATAAAAACCAGAGTCACATTAGCAGTTATAATAAATCTTGGTCATTTTAGAAACATATAACTCTGCTCTTCTGCCATATTTCCAAATCCTGGCTACCTAATTTATATCTGACCCAATGTAGGATGACTGAATCACTAGGAAATCCTCAGTAATAAAGCACATCTTCCTTACACGAGTCCTTTTAACGGTACTAAGACTTGCAGGTACACCAGAAGTAGTTGGGTGCTGGTTTGACTATGCAAGACTACACTGGTACTTTGATTTTAAAGGCAAAATGGAGAACTTTTTTATCTTTCCCACAATATAACATCCCATGTGGTACTAATGGTCAAGAACCCGCCTGGCAATACAGGAGACACCAGAGACGTGGGTTTGATCCCTGGGTCAGGAAGTTCCCTGGAGGAGGGCATGGCAACCCACTCCAGTATTCTTGTCTGGAGGAACCAGTGGACGGAGGAGCCTGGTGGGCTACAGGCCAGGGGGTCCCAAAAAGTCAGACATGATTGAAGCGACTTAGCCCACATGCATACAACTTTACTTCCAGCCTTCTGCACAAACATTTCAGGATGATACCTCTCTAAACACAGCTAGCATGCTTTGGATTTGTATTGCAAATGTTTTAATTAATATGTTTTCATATTAGTGTTCCAGACTGGTTTTTCTTTCATTGTGTTATATCCAGTGTCAAGATTATTCATAAAGAAGAAGTATTCACATTTAGACCTTATTCTATTGATTTTTAAATATATTTTAAAAGATGGTTTTATTTAACTTGAAGTAAGATCATTATATACTAAATGTACTAATTAATTGTCTAATAAGAATGCAGTCATTTTGGAAAGTGCGTGAGTTGGGTCAGATGGAAGAGAGGAAAAAAATATACATATAAAATTCTGATTTTCCAGTTTTTTTGTTTGTTTGTTTTGTGAGCCCTAAGTGTTGCAAACATGCAGAACATTAAGGGATAGCCCTCTTTAACATTTTATAAAACAAACATTATTTCTTTTTTTTCCTTAGTTAGAAACTCCATTCCCATTTTGGAAAAGAAATGACTCTCAAAACTACTTCACCTTACATGGAACAGAGAAATAAGTACCTCACTTTGTCCTGTATTATTTCTTATGGGGTTCCTTAGAAATTGTAGAAGGAAATATTGAAGTTGAGAATCACAATTAAGTAAACAAGACTGAGAAGAGTTAGAGGCAGTCAGTCCCAATGCTCAGCAGCAGAGAGGTGTCTTTTCCCTTTTTCCCCACCCTTCACATGCTTTATGGTCCCTGGTAGTCAGAAGAAAACTGAGCTCATATTACATAGTTTTCCTTTTCCAGTTTTGTAATAGCATTTTAGAGGAAAAGATATGCTTGAGCAAAGTTGTCCCCAGTTTTGCTCAAATTGTTCAGCATGATTCTCAACAATCTGACTTTATATAATGAAAGGAATCTGGTATAAGTTTATTCTTGAGGCTCCTAGTGGTACTTTACTAGATTTCATAATACGGTCTAGGTCATCATTTCTTTTCACACATCTTGTGCTTTGATCTCATCCTCAGCTAGACAAGTGCCTTATGAAAAGGAAAAAGAAGTTGGTTTACATACTACAGTAATTAAGAACTAAAAAGATGCTTTCCCAGCTGTTGCTTCTGAAGTCAAGTTTAGTTAGTGGCAAGGTGCCAATTTCCAATTAAAAATAAGATTTTTATTTAAACAGTGTAATGTGTTATATATGTCAATATTTTTAACATTCTCTTTTTTTTAAGCTTCTTTTCCAATAACAAGGGTTCAAACCATCCATTATTAAAGGCTGAGTCCTTTGACAATGACATAGCATTGTGTGTTTGTTCAGCTTTTGTTTGTTCATCATTTGTTAAGCTGAAATAAATCCCTTTCCCCTATTTTCCTAGATACTTCAAGGAAATTTTAGCTAAGATATTTTTCTGTTTTTGTTTCATCTCCAAAAAAAATATTTTAAATGCATGAACACTCGCATATGCATATCCATGCTATATTTAAGTTTTAAAATTAAAGTTAGGGAAATAGGCACTAGTGTTAATTCAACACAACTTGATAGTAATTTAACATTTCTCTGTTCCTACCTTTCCTTATAATAGTAAAGATGTGTTTACCTAATGTGGACATATAAGCACTTCTCTTGTCTACCAGAAAATGGTAGTGGAGGAAGCCCAAGGATGATTTATTGGCCCAGTGAGAATTTGGTCTTGACTTTGGCTCATAGAAAAACTATTTTACTAAGAAAACGTGCCAATATCTGAACATCATGCTCAAGGAAAGAGTACATACAATGGATACTTCCCCCTAGGTGGCATTAGTGGTAAAGAATCTGTCTGCCAATGCCAGAGACCCAAAAGACATGGGATCAATTCCTGGGTCAGGAAGATCCCCCGGAGAAGGGCATGGCAACCCATTCCAGTATTCTTGTCTGGAAAATTCCATGAACTGAGGAGCCTGGCAGACTACGGTCCATAGGGTTGGAAAAAGTTGGATATGACTGAGCATACACACACTCATATCTGAACACCATGCCCAACGAAAGAGTAAATACAATGGATGTTTTCTTTCCTTCTATAAAAACATTTTTTTTTAAAGGATAATGGGCCCAAATCTTTATTTTTTAATAAATTTTTATTTAAAAAAGTTTTATTATTTACTTATTTATTTCTGGCTGAGCTGGGTCTTCCTTGCTGTGCAACAGGCTTTCTCTAGATGCGATAAGTGGAGGCTACTCTTAATTACAGCTCACTGGCTCAGCAGTGCACAAGCTCCAGTAATTGTGGCTATGTCCCAACAGCAGATGGAATCTTCGCAGACCAGGAATGGAACCCGTGTCTGCTGCATCGCAAGGCAGATTTTTAACTACTGGACCACCAGGGAAGCCCCTAAATTTTTTAAAATGAATATTTACATGGTTTTTTCTTTAGGAACAGAAAGAAAATATTTTCATTTCTTTACTTTTTTCAACCCTCCTCCCCCCTCTAGGTCAGTGATGCTCAATGCTACTGACGATCTACTTGATTCAACCTCAGGTTCTCATTGTCAGATAATTAATTTGGCATAGCAGCAGCCCTTGGCAGCTATTGCTTATGACTTGGAGATAGCTAAAAGATTGGGCAGGACTTTATTCCACTGCCAAGTTGGGTGTGTTTAGTTATGTTTATACACACATGTGTGAAATCAAAACAACGACACATTTTTTCCCCTCCTCAGATTGGTTTGTCTGACCAGTGATAATTGGAAAGATGGAAATTTGAATTGCAGTTTCAGGTAGGAAGTTAGGAAGTGGCTTAATATCTTGGTATAAGTCTTAAGGGAAAACTACCTAACATTCTTAGCTATTATGTTTTAAGTTAGAAAAGGAAGAGGATGAGATAGTTGGATGGCATCATCGACTCAATAGACATGAGTTTGAGCAAACTCTGGGAGATAGTGAAAGACAGAGGAGCCTGGCAAGCTGCACTCCATGGCGTTGCAAAGAGTTGGACACAATTAAGCAACTGAACAACAACAAATAATAAAAGATGTCTTCAAAGAAGAAGAGTTTTGCATTTTTCCAAGCCAAATTACCTAAAAGACATTAAACTCTCAATGTTCTAAAAGATTTCAGGAGTGAGGGAGGAAAGTTAAAAAAAGTAGATTAGGGAAGCAGATCACTAAAATATTCTTCGTCATACTGATGGAGCAAAAATTTAACTGTTTAAATGCAACTCTTGGTTTATTTCTTCTCTACAGCCACTCAGTTGGTTACAGATAGAGGAAAAAGTAGACCATTCTTGCTTATCCATTTAATATTCATTACCTTTAAACTTTTGTCAGCAATTAATGTTAATCTGCATTTCTATAATATTATTCTTCATTTGGGCTTCTTAAATGGGTCTAGTGGTAAAGAATCTGCCTGTCAATACAGGAGACACAGGGATGTGGGTTCAATCCTTGGGTCAGAAGATCCCCTGGAGAAGGCAATCCACTCCAGTATTCTTGCCTGGAGAATCCCGTGAACAGAGGAACCTAGTGGGCTCTAGTCTACCGGGTTGCAAGGAGTTGGACATGGCTGAAGTCAAGCAAGCAAGCAAGCATGCTTCGTTTGTCCAGTTGCTAGTCAGAAATGACTTCTGCAAATTTCCTTTTCTTTTCTCAAAGCTTCAACAGTTTCTCTTCCTTGTTCATTTTCCCTGACAATCTTACATTCCAAGTTACTCAGAAAATAGAAGCCATCAGCTGTCAGAAAAGAATTTCTACGAGTTCCTATCATTGTGGGTACCCGATGTACTTTGTATCCCTGCTTATATTTGACTTCTATCAGTTTGGATGAATTATTCATGTTCCAGTCTAAGAACAATCCCTCCACTTGAGTTCTAGATCCATCTCTTTTACCTATCCAAGGGCATTGCTCTAGGTATTTCGCCTTCAGTTTTTTGAATCATCAGTGTTTTGTTGCCTACTTCATCCCCATTGGCACATCAATGGGCTGTAGTTTCTCCCATTACAAGAAACAAGAAAAGGATTAAACATCCATTCCTTTCTTTTCTATTTTTCTTTCTCCACATTAACAGCAAAGCTCCTTGAATAAGTGGCCTAAGCTCTGATTCCTCTCTTCCAATATACTAATGAACACATTTCAATAAGACTTTCCTCCCAACATAAATTGCTCTTGTCCAGGGAAGTTAAAAGCTAACTTCTCAGCAGCATGTAATCAAACTGATACCCTTCATTACTTGGAAATGCTGCCTCCTCTGGTATTTAAGACACCAGCTCACTTTTCTGGATTTCTTCCTTCCATTTTTAACATTCTAATCCTTATCAGTCTCCTGCTTATCTTCAGCATCTCTTATACTGATGTGCCTCTGATGCACATGTGCCTCTCTTACACTGATGGGGGCTTAATCTTTCCACATGTTCTCTCTACACTCACATACTCCATGATCTTTTTTATCCTGTCATGTTGAATTCTGATTATGTGCTGAAAATGCCTACATTTAGATCTTCAGCCTGAATCATTTCCCTGCTTTTCAAGGATGATCTTAGGATCTAAAAAAACATTAAGGCTGTCTTATAGTCATTGTCATTGGAAGGATTGATACTGAAGCTGTGGCTTTAATCCTTTCAATCCTGATGAGAACAGCCAACTCATTGGAAAAGACCGTGATGCTGGGAAAGAATGAAGGCAGAAGGAGAAGAGGCCGGCAGAGGATGAGATGAAGGGATGGCATCACTGATTCAATGGATATGACTTGGGCAAACTCTGGGAGAGAATGAGGGACAGGAAGGCCTGGCATACTGTATACCCATGGGGTCACAAAAAGTTGGACATGACCTAGTGACTGAACAACAGCAACAACAACAACATAGCCATTGTCTTTAATCCACATGATAATCAGTAGAATATCTACAAGATATCAAAAATCTACCCTCCCTCTACTCCAAAGCACATTACCCTGCTTTCTGACAGTCTTTCTCATTTCAATAACTAGGAATCCCATTCTTTTGGGTGCTTAGGCTAAATATCTTGGCAGAAGATTGACTCCTTTCTTTCTCTTGCATCTAACCCATCAGCAAGTTCTCCAGTTCTATCTTCAAATATTAAGAATCCCATCAGTTTTCATTATCTCTACTCTATCAACCCAGTCCAAACCTCCATCATGTATCTTCCTGGATCATTTCATGAGCTTTTTAACTCGTATCTTTGCCTCTGCCATCTCTGTGTGTTGCAGGAAAGGGAACCCCTTCCAGGGCTCAAAAGTAGGCTCTTGTCTAATGCTTAGGAATGAATTATCCCAGAAGACACACATGCCTACAAAGCAAGAGACTTTATTGCAAAGAGGTTGCCCAGGTGGAGAGCAGGAGGGTAAGGGAACCCAGGAGGACTGCTCTGCCATGTGGTTTGAAGACTCAGGTTTTATGGCGATGGGATTAGTTTCTGGGTTGTCTCTGGCCAATTACTCTGACTCAGGGTCCTTTCTGGGAGCACATGCATTGCTCAGCTAAGAGGGATTCCAATGAGGATGATTCTGGAAGGTGGTAGGACACACGGTATCTCCTTTTGACCTTTCCTGAATTCTTCCAGTTGGTGATGACTTGTTAGTTCTATGTTCCTTACTAGGATCTCCTGTTATAAAATAACTGATGCAAAGGTTTATTATGGTGCCTGGCCAGGGTGGGTAGTTTCCCACCTAACACCTTCAACACTTTATCCTAAACTTAGTAGGTGGTGTGTGTTGTGCTGTGCTTAGCCGTTCAGTCAGGTCTGACTCTTTGCAACCCCATGGACTGTAGCCTGCCAGGCTCCTCTGTCCGTGGGGATTCTCCAGACAAGAATACTGGAGTGGGTTGCCATGCCCTCTTCGAGGGGATCTTCCCAAACCAGGGATTGACCCTAAGTCTCCCACATTGCAGGTGGATTCATTACCATCTGAGCCACCAGGGAAGCCCTAGAAAGCAGCATAATTCTTTTTTTTTTTTTTTTTTTTTTTAAGTTGGATCATGGCTTTTTTGTTTTTACCAAAATCATCTAATCATTTCCCACCTCCCTCAGAGTGAAAACCAGAAAACCAGAGTTCTCCCAGGGTTTTGCAAGGCTATGTCCAATTTGGCAGTTTTTTGACTTCATCACCTAACATCTTCCTTCTACAGCTCACTTTAAACACCTATTCTTACCTCTTTGCTGGTTTTCTCATAGTCCAGCCGTGTTTCCCTCTCAGGGATTTCTCACCTGCTGTTTCCTCACTCTTTCAGGCCCCTCCTTCCTATTGAGATGTTTGGCTCCTGGCCAGAAAACTTGTATGTGCTTTTTCAGTCCTGACCATAGCAATTACAAAGTCTTTTCCTGGCAGGCGTCATGGGGAAACACTGCCCTTCCCATACCAGAGTTTGTACACAGCTGGTGCATTAGTCTTTAAAGGAAACTGTTTTATAGTATACAAGGATTATAATATATATATATGTATAAAAGGACTCTGGCCCCTCTGGTCAGCCATGATGTTATTCAGATTTGTGGTCCTAACACAGCCACCTTCATCCTTAGATCTCTTTGAGATCCTCAAATCATTACCCCTAAGGACCTCTGCTGATAACTCTTTATGGGGGGGAAAAGGAACCTTGAAAACATTTTTTCCAATTGTGAATTAATAATTGGTCCTTTACACTCCTAGCCCTCCCATCCCTTATTCCAATCCTCAAGTTCATAAAAATGAAGGAGACTTTGGTGGGAGGCGGCAGAAGAACTCCTTCAAGACTGAGAGAATTTGTGTGTGTAGTATGCCAGTCCATAGGGGAAAATGAAATGAGGAGAGAGGAGCTTTCTCTGATTTTAACCTCTTGCTTATACTATTGCAGTAAATGCTTAAAAGATCAGTTGTTACTTTTTTTTAGGCTTGTTGCTGATTCAGTTATTTTGAATGCATGCTGAGTCACTAAGAGTTGTGTCTAACTAACTCTTTGCCACCCCATGGACTGTAGCCCATCAGGCTCTACATGGGATTCTCCAGGCAAACATGCTGGAAGGGATTGCCATTTCCTCCTCCAGGGGATCTTCCCTACTCAGGGAACAAACCTGCATCTCCTGCAGCAATACCTAACAATTTGGTTCTCTCCTGCTCAGCTGAGGTTCTGACACCTCTTACCTAAATGGCTCAAGTTCAAAAGTCTCTTTCTAAGGACCCTGAGGAGTCGGGTGGAGAGGGAGGTGGGAGGGGGGATCGGGATGGGGAATACGTGTAACTATATGGCTGATTCATGTCAATGTATGACAAAACCCACTGAAATGTTGTGAAGTGATTGGCCTCCAACTAATAAAATAATATTAAAAAAAAAAAAAGTCTCTTTCTAATATAGTTTTGCTGACCAATTAATTTAAAATTACTTCCTCACAGAACTTCCAGTATTTCCCCCTGCTCTGTTTTTCTTCCTTAGCACCTCCCCTTGTAATGACTATATATTTTTGTCCTTATTTTTCACTGTGAGTTTTCTGTCACTTAAGCACAATATATCCCCAAAATTCTGAACCTTTGAGTTGTGAATTTTCAAAGATGTGGATATGCTTTCCATCACCATCATGCATGATGCAGCCTGTCCTCCATCTATTGCTGATGGCTCTTCAGCTCTTCAATCTTCCACCTTCTCTCTCTCCTCCAGCCACTAACTCTTCCTGCCTGTTCAATCGATGCCAGCCGCTGTATGTCAGCTGTTGTACTGGACTACTGCACTTTTCCAGGTACTGTACTGAGTATTGTACAGTACTCAGTAAGATTAAAAATGTTTTCTTTATTTTTGTTTTTAATGTATTATTTGTGTGGAAAGTATTATAAAACTATTACAGTAAAATACTATATAGCCGATTGTGTTAGTTGGGTACCTAGGCTAACTTTATTGAACTTATGAACCAATCGGACTTGGAACTTACTTGATTGTAGGGAACTTATTGTATAAGGTTTATGAGATCAGCAGTTTCAGATTTGCACATTTGTATCATCAATTTCTAGAATAGTACCTGTTTTTTATGGTGTATACAACAAAAATTTGTTGAATGGATATTCAGCAGGTGCAGGAGAAAAATGCAGGCTGAAGAGGTAAAATGATGCTTCATTTTCTGCCTACCAATCGTTGGAAAACTCTGACTTCGGTTACCCGTTCCCCACCCCTAAGCCCACTGAGGATCTCCTAACTATACTTGGAATATAAACTAAATAAATCCTCAAGGACTTTTACCCACTATCCTGAGAGGTCTACTGGGATCTGAGTCTACTAAAAGCATATGGAAATTGACTAGGAAAGTCTCACAGAGTTTATACTGGTTAGCAGTAATTGTTTGAGAGGTAGTTTAATATTGCAAGGCCTTAAGTTGATGAGTTGAGATCAACTCAGAATATCAGGTTTGATTTAGGGCAATTAATTGTCCTATCACAAAATCACAGTATTGCATCTTGAGAATGGGGGATATTGATAGCATTTTTTTTATCAATAACCCAATTGGCAGCAGATGAAAATTTCTTAAATAATTTAGAAATAGTTTCAATAGCTTTTAAATCCTTATACACATTTACAAGTTATAATAAAAATACCTACTGACACCAGAATTTAAGATAAATCCAATCATAAATTCATATTTTTTAAAATGTTTGTGTTCTTTGGACACCTCCCTGTAAATACATTTATTTCACTTAATTTTCCATACTACATAACTCTTTCATTCAAGAATTTTTAACAACTTCCAAATTGTATTTTTGAACAAAATGATTATAGTACTCTAGTTTGAGAAGTCATTTTTCTTTGGCTATTTATAGAGTTTGGAGACTTCTATATCCATTCCAATTATAAGACCATTCATATTCTCTCTAGGTTAGAAACAGTACAGCTTTATTTTTGTGACAGGTACTATCTACATTATTTATACTAAAAATTAACTTAGTCAACCATTCATTCAAAATTATTTTTTTGAATATTTGTTAATTTTTGAATGGTTTCTTAGGCACCAGTGGTGAACAATACAGAACCCAAAGGGAAGGATAGACCAGCAAGCAAATAGCTAGCAATTTCAGATACTGTGATTTTTAAAATATATAACAATAGATAATAGGAACATCAGGGATTATGAAGAAAGTAAAACTATTTGATTCCTAGAGTTAACATAGTGTAGACAGGAAGATAAACATTTAATATCTAAATGAGTGTGTGTGAAAGTCAGTCAGTCATGTCCAACTCTTTGCAACCTCATGGACTATAGCCCACCAGGTTTCTCTGTCCATGGAATTCTCCAGGCAGGAATACTGGAGTGGGTACCCATTCTTTTCTCCGGGGGATCATCCCAACTCAGAGATCGAACTTGGGTATCTTGCATTGCAGGCAGATTCTTTACCATCTGAGCCCCCAAGAAAGTCCAGTATCTAAATATGAGTGCTTACATGTCTAAATATATGTATAGAGAGACAGACAGACAGTCAGAGACAGAATGAGATATTGTAGAAAGATATTCAGAAGGAGACTTTGTGTATATGTGGTATTTCCAAGAGCCTATATGAGAAAGAGGAGTGAATCATATGAAATAATAAAATGTAGGAATTTTTGCGTAGAGAAAGGTATGCCAGAAAGAAGATTAAAAAAAAAAAACTGCACGAATATGTGAAGCCCATGGAGGTGGTAGAAGAGCCCAGGGCATAGCTTATTCAGGAAAAAATAGTTCATTGTGCTTGAAGATTGGGAACAGCAGACAGAAGAGTAGGAGTGAAGTAGATCTTACCTAGAAAGAGATAAAGCAGAAGAAAGGGATAAATCATGTAGGGTCTTAAATTTTGGAGAAGAATTTGGACTTAGTTAATTACTAACGTACTGTGTGTATATGTATGTATTCTAAAGGTAGAAGGAAATCATTAAAGAGTTTTTAGCAAGGAAGTGGTAAAATTCCGTTTATTCTAGACTGCCATCTCTGCAAAGAAAAATGGGAGAGAAAAGTGATGCAGACACATGAATAAATTAATATTTTCATACAAAAGTAATTTTGTATCTTCAAGAGTTGATTGTTTCAGTTCAAAGTGAAACTCAGGGTACCATTCAGCATTTTAAAAGTTGTGGTGTGTGGTGCCAATCTTGGCAAGGTAAAGTGAAATTGCATAGTATAAACAAGTGAAAGTGACTCAGGTAACAACAGGAAAATAACTGGACACTTTAGAGCTACAGTTCTTTTTTTTTTTAATGCACTGAAATAAAGCAACATGCTAAATCTTTGATCTAGGTCCATGTACGCCCTCCAAATATTTTACCATTTCTTATATACATCTACAGAAGACACTTACGGTCTCAGTGTTATGGTTTGCTCACTTTCAGTATAGCGTAGTATTAAAGGACCTTGTATTGAGGGCCCACAGTTACGAATTATGGCAGAATGAGTCTAGAAAATGTCAGACCATATATTCTTCTCTGGGCATTGTCTCTGCACTCTTTTAGAGTTTGCACCATCTGTACTCAGAACTACATACTTCATCATGCTAAGAAGGAAGTTGAAATTTACAGATAATCATGCATGACTCTGCTTCCCCGTCATTTGTATGTTAGAACAACGAAAGACTATCTCAAAACTGAGTTTGCTTTGTCATTTTGCTCTTTGAATTTGACCTTTAAATTATGTGAATACACTGTCGATGCATTTCATTTTCCATCCTCAAAAGCCATTCTGTGAAATAATCAATTCAATAATTATTTTCTTGTGGCCATAAAGCTGAATAAACATGTAGGGTATCTGCTAACTGTAAGCAAGATTTTCTTTCCTTTTTTTTTTGAAGTCCTATATCTATCCATGGGAAGAGATCTACCCAGTTTAGGGTAGGGGAGTGGCTCAGGTTAATTTCATGCAGATCATTTCCTCCTGTTTCCGTATATTTCAGCCCTAAATTAATGCACTAGGTGCTCTGCAGCCCGCGTGGCTGACATTGATCTCGGCCAGCTTGTTTACTGTGTTTTGGCAACTTGCTGATGTTCTTCTCCCTGGGGAGAGAGCAGGGGTTAATTGCTGCTAAACTCTCAGTGCCAAGTAATGGTTCAGCCTCTCTGCTACATTAAAGATGACACTAATAAGGAAAGAGTGCGGTGGATTGCTCTGTGTTGAAAATTGGACTTGTGGTGACAGAAACTTGGAGCAGAGCTGATGTAATAGGAAGACCATAATGTAATTATAACTGCTGAACATGTGTCATACCAAGTTAAATGATACATTAATGAATCAAAACAGGTGATGAAGTGTTGCTCTTTCAGCGGATAGAGGTGCTTTCAAGGTTAGATTGCTATTAATTTAATAATCTGTAATATGGATATTCTTCAAATCACAGATGAAATCAACCTTAGTGCTTTCATATAACATCGCTTCTTGAGTTTCAAAGAGATAAGATAAAAGAAACAAAGCAAAAGTGAGCAGAGTTCAATGCAACTCATTCTGTGTTTAATTTTGTAAGAAAGGGTTTTACATTGTAAGGTGAGTGGTTGCCCAAGGCCTTCTTCTTGTCCCGGTAGACCACTAGATCATTTTAATCCACAGCTAGCCAGCTAGTAATTCGCCAGGGAACATAGACCTGTAGAAGCAAACAACTATTTCTTTTCAAACAGACTTTTCTATATTATTGATGCATACTACTTTAATGTGACTTAAGTTCACAAAATAGGTAAAATATTATAATGTCCCTGAAATCTTCTAATCTACTTTGGTGTATTTTTTTCCCTGTATTTTTCTAAGTATCTGTAAAATTTTTTAACCCATTTCCTCATTAGTTTTTAAAATTAGCTTTAAAATTCATAAACAATAATAGATTACTTACTATTCATTATTTCTAAATATTCTACTTTAATTCTCTTTTGGTAATACCACTCTCATTTCTAATTTCTTCAGAGTTTTCAGGAGACTGATATTTTTACTTATACTTAGCATTTAGGGACTCAAATATAGATTTATTTTGAAAAATAAATAAATTTGCTTTCTTTTTTAAAGAATCTAGAAATGCAGCATATTATTCTATTGAACTCCATTTTGCAAATAAATTTATTGTCAGAATGCATTTGGAAAGTTTGACCTAACTTATGTAGATTTCCATTATGTAATGCACAATTTGGGCTTCCCATGTAGAGCTAGTAGCAAAGAATATATATGCCAATACAGGAGACACAGGAGACATGGTTTCCATCCCTGTCTTGGGATACCCTGGAGGAGGGCATGGCAATCCACTCTGGTATTAGTGCCTGGAGAATCCCATGGACATAGGAGCCTGGCGGGCTATAATCCAAAGGGTCGCAAAGAGTCAGATACACCTGAAGCAACTAAGCATGCACACAATGTACAATTTAATTTTAATTTTCCCATATATTATCTTCTTTCAATGACAAATAGTTATTGCTATTTAGTGTTATTTCATCAATGATTGAATACAGTTGCAAAGGTATATAGATGATTGATTCTTTCAAACAAAGGAGCATTATTTTAAGAGACTAGAAAATAAATGGGTTATTTTAAAAATAAAAATAAAATAATCATGTCATACCTGTCTTTTAAAAGATATTAACTAGAAAATTTATTCCTATACTAGAGTTCCAATGTTAATTAAATATTTGTGCATATTCTCAAGAAAATTAAGCAGCTTTCAATTTTGAAGGATAGCAGAATATGCCAGCCCAAAATACACTTTGCCTTCTGTATTCATAGGCTCTGCATAAGCAGATTCATCCAAATGCAAATGAAAAATACTTGGGAAAAAATTCCAGAAACTTCTGAAAAGCAAAACTTGAATTTGCCATGACCCAGTAACTATTTACATACCATTTACATTGTATTTGCAAATATTTACATAGCAATTATAGTGTATTAATTATCATAAGTAATCTAGAGATGATTTAAAGTATAAAAGAGAATGTGCATAGGTTAAATGTAAACACTACACCATCTTATATAAGAGACTTGAGTATTCATGACTTTGGTATCTTCTAGGGGTCCTGGAACCAATTTACTGTTGATTCAGAGGGAAGACTCTATATCACTTTGGTCTATTGATTACTATGAGCTGTATGCATTTGAAAAATAACAAGTGTTGGGGTGAGGTGGAAAGCTTTCTCTAAACTTTTATCTGCTTAAACACAGAGCCTCCAAAAAGAAATTCTGCTGTGATAAGCCCAGTGAGTTTCACTAACCAAAGAAGGCTGACCCCATTACAAGAGAGAAAACTAGAAGTTAACACCACACCCAGACACACTTTGTCGCAAACTTATCATATATCCCATCTGTTCTTCTAAGGGCCCATTTATCTTCCCTAAAATTCACTTACTCTCTCTTAAGAGATTTACATCTTCCCTCTTTTTCCCTGTTTTGATGGTATTTAAGCCTGAACTCTAAGACACCTTAGATGAATTACTCATATTTTCTTGGGTGTCTCGAAAGTATACATGAAGCATGCATATTAATGAACTTCTGTTTGGTTTTCTCTTGTTCCTCTTTTATTACAGAGGTCTCAGTTAAGCCCTCTGAAAGATAGAGGTAAAATTATTTTTCCTCCCTTATAATACCATCAGTTTTATTATCTTTGTTGATATTATTAACAATAAGTGCATTTACTTGCAACAAAGATTATTAAGAAAATATAGTTTGCTTTTTGTTTGTATTTTAATAATTTTCACACAAAACTAGCGAGTTTATAACAGTCATGGAAACATGGAACTTTAAAAGCAAGTAAACAAACAAAAAATGAGTTTTTTTTTTTTTCTTTTTTCCCAGTAAGCAACACACATTATTTGCTCTGGGAAGAGAGAACCTTTCCCAAAGACAGGAAAAGACAAAAATAGAGAGGGACCAGTTAGAGAGAGAATGTGGAGATAGCATTGGGGATCCAGAACTGGAAGCAAAGTTTGTCTAGTGTCATTAAACAGAGTTTGGAGTGATCCTGGTACCCATAAGTATGAGAGAATAAGACTGAAGCTGAGGGCCCTTCTTTTCAACAGATAGGCAGTAGTGAAAAAGTCTCAATGCAAGGGAAGAAGAGTTGCTTTCTAGGAGGGAGATAAAGGTCAATGATGTCCAACAATACAGAGTGAAAACAGTATACTAAATAAACATGACCATAGACTTTAGCCACAAGAAATTTATTAGTGTCTGGCGAGAGAAGGACTGTGACAGAAGTTTCTTGATAGTCAATGGATGAAAGGATGGGACATGAAAAATATGAGATGATGTGTATACTACTCAGAGGGCTTCCCAGGTGACTCAGTGGGTAAAGAACCTGCCTGCAATGTAGGAGATGCTGAAGATACAGGTTCGATCCTTGGGTTGGGAAGATCCCCTGGAGGAGGGCATGGCAACCTACTCCAGTATTCTTGCCTGGGAAATCCCTTGGACAGAGGAGCCTGGTGGGCTACAGTTCACAAGGTCACAAAGAATTGGACACAACCGAAGCACGCACGCCTGCATACTATTTGAAACTATCTTTCATTCACTAGGGAAAGAGGAAAATTTTCACTCGTTAGAGAGCAATGTTGGGTTAAGAGGGCATTGTAACTTTAAATGAGGAGGAAATTTGAAATTATTTATATGTAGAAGGGAAAGAATCCATTAAAAGGAAGGGACACAGTGAGAAAGCAGGAGAAGGGAGGTAATTAGTGCAGGGAAATTGTGGTGAATAGCAGAGAAGATAATCCCAAGCCATGGTAGAAAGGTTAACTTTCATACATGAAAAAGCCAATTTGTCCATGAAAATGAAAAGGAATGGTGGATGGTAATGGCATGGAGTGAGATGTTCTGCCTATTGACCTTTATTATTTACTCACTTGTTTGGGTTTCTCTGGAGTAGGAGATAAACACTGCTGCATGGGATGTTGAAAGATATGGAACAGAAGGCTGAAGTAACTGGCAAAATAATTGAAATAGCTGCTGGGGTTATGTGAGAAGTACTTAACCGGAGACTTAGACAAAGTTAAGAAGAGCATGCAGGGAGTGGCTCTATTGTGGTTTCAGAGGAGGTAAAAAGTCTTTCTCAGAACCAGCGGGTCACATATCACCAAGAAAGTCAATGCAAATTTGATTGACTTCACCTGTTTCATTTTTTTAAACTCAATTTCACATTTTCTCCTATTTATTTAGTATTTGGTCTGGAAAGGATGATTCCTTGCTATTTATGCCTTTCAGGAACAGTGGGTGAGGCTAAACATGAAGATCAGAGGAACTAAAACAAATCAGACTGAGAGTGTTCTTATGCGGCTTATGGCCTATCTGAAGGTAACTGGTAGGTTTATATAAGTGGGGCCTTAACTTACAAAGATCGTTTCAAAATAAATTGAGCAGGTATAATAATTCACTGAAAATTGCTCCTGAGTTATTGCATGCTATTGCTGACCACAAAGAAAAACAAAAAATTCCCCAAAACTTCAAGTCAGCAATTTGTGGTTAATGTCCCCTTGCTTTATGCTCCTCTATTTAATTTTTTTTTTCCTGGATGGCTCTCAGAAAGATATTAAACTTTTATGATTTTTTCCCGATGATTCATGTTTTTTGTTTACCAAACTATTTGTTGTTTTTTGATGTTTTTGTTTAAACAGGAACAAATGAAAAGATGCTTGAAAAAGACTGTGTGTGTATTATTGATGAGGACAGCAACACAATTGAAAATGAACAGTTCTTATCATTATTTATATTACACCTTTCCTCAAGTGTTTTGTTTTGATCGTTATCTTTATTCAGATCCTAACTATTATCTCTCTTCTTTAATATTTCAAGTTATCTAACTGAGCTTTGATTTTTGGTGATAGGTGTGATGAGAAACATTATATGTGATTGTTATTAGCCAAGATAATTTTTTTAAAAAATTGTTTGGAACTTGATACTAAAGATTTGCAATGACTTTCTTTGACGAGCATAGACATGATGATAGAGATTCTATTAGCAAAGTATTTCATAATTAAGAACATTATAATTTGCTAACAGAGCTCACAACAGCTGCCTGTAGAATAAGACAATATGCTTTTCCTCTCCCCACTGGGCCTAATTCCCTAGTAACCTTATTGAAAATGTGCATGGGCTACAAAACTAAAGATTAACTGTCCAGGGACCTGCTTCCTGGAGCTTATTTGAAGATTAAATCAAATGGCAGGCAATATATATTTGGTAAAATGGCTCTGTTGTAATTTTTTTTCCCACGTAGTGGTAAGTGTAAGAGAAGAAGATGACACTTCATAGCTGTTTTTCAAAAAAAGTTAAAATATTCCTAAATGTGAAATAGTTTTATTCTCATGCTGAAATCAAAATGAATAATTTATTTCTTCACAACCAAAAGCATCTTCTGCTTTTTGAACACGTAATAAAGAATCTCTAATTACAAATTATCCATAATTACAAATTGTTCAGCATCTTAAAAGATGATTATTATTCATTATCTATTTATTTCATAACAAATTCCACTAAAGGTGTGAAAGATGAGTTTAAAATGCCAACTGAGATTTGCAATATTTTAATTAAATAGAAAGCAGTTCAAATATATATTTAAAAACAGAGCTTTTAGACTACACATTAGTAAATGGATTTCTACTTAACAAATCAGAGAAAGATGGATGAAGATGTTCTGCTTTTAAAAATACTATATTTAGCATGCCTGTGCAGAGACACTGAAGTGTGATTTGTCCTCATAGCAGACATCTGAAGAACAAGTGACATTCTTACACAAAATCCATATTGGTGATGTATTTAATTACAGAGCTGATTGAAATTGACAGCTTTAGTGACCTGAGTTTGCACTTGTGGTGATTGATGTATGCTTCAACTCTGGTTACTTTTAAACCAATTCACATATTGCTCAATACTATAATATCATCCTGTCAAATTGCAAACTACGTTTTTACAAGCATGGGGACTGGAGAGAGTGCATGTGTAATTAAAGGGAGAGAGAGATGAATTGTTTAAAAACACTTATGCAACTGTTAAACTGGGACCACTGTTATTTGAAAGCAGAATGAAAGAAAATTCAATACACTCACTCAGGCATCTATGTTTCTAGAGTCATGCTTGGTGCTAGAGAAATGTATTCCTGACTGTAATTCGTGGTTAAGAAAGAAGTCTCAGAACTTTGGAGGATGTCTCTAAAGCTTTGCTTTCTTAAGTATGATGTCAGCTTTTAGAAAAAAAATTTGTGTGTGTTAATAAGTCAGTCATGTTCAACTTCGCGACCCTATGGACTTTAGCTGCCAGGCTCCTCGGTCCATTGAATTCTCCAGGCAAGAGTATTGGAGTGGGTAGCCTTTCCCTTCTCCAGGGCATCTTCCCAACCCAGGAAACAAACTCAGGTTTCCTGCATTGAAGGAGGATTCTTTCCCAACTGAGCCACAGGGGAAGCCCAAGAATACTGGAGTGGGTAGCCTGTCCCTTCTTCAGGGTTATCTTCCCCTCCCAGGAATCAAACCGGGGTATCCTGAATTGCAGGCAGATTCTTTACCAACTGAGCTACCCCTAATCAGAAAAAGGTGATGGTAAATTCCCCTCCTTTACTTGCTGCCTCGGAATTTCGGCTCACTATTTAATTCTTCACATAGCAACTCATCTTTTAAAACAATGTTCCAGTTCATCCCATTTATAAACCTATGTTTTCTTTTCCATTGGATTTCATTCTTTAGAATATCATGAAGTGATATCACTGCATGACAGAAAAATAGCAGGAGATAGCTAAAAATTAAATATTAGACATTTTGAATATTTTAACTCTTCTCATACCAAGGTTGAATATATTTCTACTTAAACTCTGCTTGTCACCTTATTTTGAGGGTTCAACTTCTGTTTTTCTTTTTAAGAACATGTTTCATGTTCCCTACCTCTCTTATTGAGTCTCCTATTCTTTTTTTCCATAGTGGAATACCATCGGAAATGCAAGAATTCAGGACAATAATTATATATAGCACATATTCATTCTTTTTTCTTCCAGCCCTCTCTCATTAATTGTCTGATTGCTTATCATGACTTAAAATCAACTCATGAACAAATCAAATTTAAAACAGTAGAGTGCATGAAAATGTATATTTCCATTTCTCCCTCAAACTTCCCCACCCCTCACAGAAAATACTAAATTAAAAAGAATGATATAAACTTTAAAGGACAGAAAAAAATCAATAGAAAGGTCAGAAGTTGGGAGATACCAGCAATTTTTTAGAAGATGGGGTAAAAAGAATCAAAATAGGTGAAGCCAAAGAATGTATAAGAAGTAGATACCAACAAAAGTGATGCAGATTTAGTTCACGGATCCCTAAAAGCATTTAGAAATTGAAGCCACCAGGATCTGTGGAAAGTAGACAGGTAGGTTGTCAAGCAGGGTCTTATTTATGGAATGAGGCATTTATGCAGAAAAAAGACAATACAGGAGTTTAGTTTCTTATATAATTATTAGAAAGGGTGGTGAATCAGACATTAGATTGGCCTTCCAGGAAAAACCGAAAGAGCACAGAAAAGCAGAGACCCCAATGGAACAACATGGGAAGTAGCTATGGAGTTGTAAGCTCAAGAACAAACTTCTTCCCTCCCCTCCCCCCCGCCTTTTTTTAAAATGTATTGTCTATGTGTTATGTGTGACTTTGGGCAGCGTGTAAGGGAGGGGGGATCGGGATGGGGAATACATGTAAATCCATGGCTGATTCATGTCAATGTATGACAAAACCCACTACAATACTGTAAAGTAATTAGCCTCCAACTAATAAAAATAAATGAAAAAAAATAAAATGTATTGTCATCTTGACTCATCTACCTTGAACTTAGGAAGCTGGAAAACAAGCAATGGGATGTTGCTGCATAGAACTCTCCTTTTCCACAAACTTGCATATCAGAAGCAATTGCCGGCCAAAAAGAATCAGAAAAATAGCATCTGCCTTACTCTTGCCTTCTAAACCACGTGCGTCTAATTTCTGTACAGAATTAATTCACATAGAGAGCTGAAGCAGGAGGATGATTAAAAGAAGTAGCCAATCCATATTGTCTCCAAGACTGAGGAGGCAGAGAATTTTGTTTTTTTTTTTTTACAAAAGATTGAAAACTGAATAGATTTTAGAGACCATTAATATCACAAATTTTCCCTCCCCATTACATGCAAACAGGTGATTACCCATTGCATTACTCAAACATTGAAAGGCTCTTTGTTTCTCTAGAGCAATTGATCTCGAATCTAGAGATTTGAGGTCAACATGCACAAAGTATAGCAAGTTAGATCTCATACTGAAAACAGAAGAATCCTCTATAGTGAATGATGAGACTCCCAATCTCCTCTTACAAACAAAAAATAAAGGAAAAACAGGGTAGCACAAGATTAAAAGGGGTAATAATCTGAGTTGCATCAGACTTTTCAACTTCTACCTCCTATAACTTTGTCTCAGCAAAACAGCAGAGAATGAGTTTCAATAAACTAAAAGTGCAATCCCAAGAATAAGAAGTTATGGAATTCAGAAAACATGAGGGACATGAAGGAATGTTCTTTAAGAAGCACCATAATAAGAACTTTCCAGGGCTTCCCTGGTGGCTCAGAGGATAAGAATCTGCCTGCAATGCAGGAGACCCAGGTTTGATCCCTGGTTGGGGAAGATCCCCTGGAGTAGGAAATGACAAACCAGTATTCTTGCCTGGGAAATTCCTTGAAAGGAGGAGCCTGGCCATCAACAGTCCATGGGTTTGCAAAGAGTCAGACACACCTGAGTGATTCACAGACTTACATAGGAGCTTTCCATGAGTTGCAGCTAGCCTGGAGAGTAGTGAAGTCAGACTGGAATAGAAAGACTGAACAACTGTATTGTATTAGAAAAAGGAAAGGATGAAAGAGAGAGAGATAGAAGAAGGAAGGAGGGAAGGGAGGGAGAAAGAAAGAAAAGAAGGTAGGAGGGGGAGGGAAAGAGGAAGGAGAAGGAGGTAGAAACAGGGAGAAGAAGGAAAAGAAGTGAGGAAATAAAAGTGAGAGATAGCCTAATGTGATGGAAAATGTTAAAGCTGGTTCTGCTATTCTAAATATCAGCATTTTGGGCTAAATTAATCAGAGCTACATAGAAAATCCATGTCAAATAAGAATAGATTTTTAATTTCAGGGGAAACTAAATGTGTCTTTATATATGTGTGTGTATATATATGCACACAAATAATAAAGCTTTATGGCTTAAAGTAGTGAATAACCCTAATTATATAAAGTTTAAATATTGATTCAACAAAAAAGCAATTTTCTCTAATACTGAGAAGATTTAGGGAAGAAACTGCATAGACATAAAACTGTTAAGTTTGTTCTCACTTGGATATTATTTCAAAACATTTGAGATTAAAATTTGTAGTAAAAATAATAGTTATGTTGTTTAGATATACATGAAGCAATGCAAATAGTAAAGATTAAAGATTATTCTATCTTAAAGGAGGCTGTGGTGAGAAAGTGTTACAGAGGAAGTGATCTTTTGTTTCAAACTTTTAAAATAGCTGAATTTTAAAAACATTAGAGTGTTACTTAGACTACATTTTAATTATATAGAAATAATTATATAAATTTATTAAAACTGCTGAATAATACAGAAATGTATAAAAGAGATTAAAAAAACACTCAGCAATAATTACTAAAAACATGCTGGAAAACATTTTAAAGCTTTTTCTGTGTGGATACATTTATGCATATATTTTTATATGTTGTCATTTAATAGCTTTAAAAATGTCTTTCATACATCACAAAGTATTATACAGAAATATAAACTTCTCCTGACTCTTTGTGACTCCATGGACTGCAGCACGCCAGGCCTCCCAGTCCTTCACAATCTCCCAGAGCTTGCTCAAATTCACGTCCATTGAATCAGTGATATCACTCAATGGCATCTCCTATATACACTTGTCCTGTATATTTAGGTTATTCCCACTTTTAATCATCATAAGTAAGGGAAAAATCTTTATCCCTTTATTCAAACAACTTTTCCAAAATAGTCCTTAGATTTTCTTCATTACAATTATGACAAACTTTCTAATTATGTTCTTATTTGTATTAAGACAGTGTTTTTAGAGAAGTTATAGATTCAGAAAAAATTCAGAGATAACAGAGATTTTCCCATATACGTGTGTGTATATATATATGGCCTTCTCCATTAGCCACATCCCCCACTATTTGTTACAACCAGTGACCATCCATTGACACAGCATGGTAACCCAAAGTATATAGTTTACATTAGAATTCACTCTTCATATATATATAACAATTTTTATTTTAATATCTTAATATAATATTATAATTTTATTTATTTATTCATTTATTTACTTTTGACAGTACTGGGTCTTCATTGCTGCACAGGCTTTTCTCTAGTTGCAGCGAGCAGCGGCTACATGGCAGTGCGTCAGCTTCTCATTGCAGTGGCTTCTCTTGCTGCAGAGAATGGCTTCTAATGCACGTGGGCTTCAGTAGTTTTGGCATGCGGGCTCAGTAACTGCAGTTGTGTGGGCTTACTTACTTTGCAGCATGTGGGATCTTCCCAGACCAGGGATCAAACCCGTGTCTCCTACACTGGCAGGGGGATTCTTTACCACTGAGCCACCAGAGAAGCCCTAGAGTTCACTCTTAATGTTACGTATCTTACGAGTTTGGACAAACGCATAATGGTGGATGATGATAATTATGGATCATGATTACAGAATGTCTTCAGAGCCCTGACAATCTTTGTTTCGCCGTTTTATCTTTCTCTCCCATCCCAACAACCATTGAGCACTGATAGCTTTACTCTCTTCGTGGTGGTGGCGGTTTAGTCATTAAGTGGTGTCTGACTCCCTGCAGTGTCAGGCTCCTCTGGCCATGGGGTTTTCCAGGCCAGAATACTGGAGTGGGTTGCCATTTCCAGCTCCAGGGGATCCTCCCGACTCAGGGATCAAACCCAGGTCTCCTGCATTACAGGTGGATTCTCTCATCCTAGTTTTGCCTTTCTCAGAATGGTGGGACAAATTGGCTAGAGGGGACTGGGTATTTCCCTTCCTCTCAGCCACTGAGGCTCTTATCCTGCCAAGTTAATGCCTGATTAGCTAGTTTCCCCTAATGGCAGACTTATTACGAAGAACAGAATGATTTTGTTTATTCCAAAGTAGTTATTTGTCTTTTTTCCCTGCTGAAAGTACAAGAGGATTTTTCTCTGATATTTAGTGTGGGAATCTATTGAGACCATATAGGTAAATCACAAAGTATTGTGGGGTACCTCTTCTGACTGGGTCCCCCTGTATTTTTTAGCTCTTAGACTTGGCTACGCTGAGCCTTCTGTATTTCATTTCAATTACAGTTCAGATTTTCATACCAAGACTTGGTTTCTGTGGTGCTTTCTGAGTCTGCTTTGAGGACTCCCTGTCTGTCTTTCCAATCTTGGGAACAGCAGTTTGTTTTGCATTTTCTTTGCTCTTGTGGAACCAAGGAGATTTGTTGATTTTAAGGTTTGCTCAGATTTTTACTGTAGTTATGATGGAGTGGTGATGTCTAAGCTTCTTACCTTGGAACAGAAAATTGGACTATCATGATATTTTAAATTGCCAAACCATCTGGAATTTATTTCCCCAAATGTGAGGTGTAGCAATAACTTCACTCATTTACAAATAATTAACTAAGATTTCATAATGATATTTGAATGATTCACATCACCCCACTACTTTTGAATTCTTTTCTTCTAAAGTAAATATTTGCATATCCTTGGGTATTTTCTTGCTTATAATGAGAGTTTTACTTTTGTTTTCTTCTTTTCTTTCTGTCTCATTTACTTATCTATTTATCTACTTATCTATTGTCTACCTATGTCTAATCTGTTTATTTATTTAATTTTGTCTTATAATCAAAAACCTTCAGTCAAATGTTAAAATAGTGGCAATGTGCATACATGAATTTTTCTCAAGTTCAGTGTATAAACTTATAAGATTTTACTATTAAGACAAAACTATTCTAAAAAGCAAAATCTTATGAGCTTTCCTATTTATAATTTTTGTAGAAATAATATATCAAATTATTAAAATTTTCCTTTGTCTTTCTTTGCTGTGACTAGTATGGACAGATATTAAATTTTTTCAGTTGCCTTTTCAACACCAGTTAAGATGATCATTATTTTATTCTCTTTAACTCTTAACATAGCAAATCATACTGTTTTTCAGTTGATAAACCAACCTAACATTCCTCAGTTTGGTCATAGTACTTAGGCATTTTTATATGTCATTAGATCAATATGCTAATATTATAGGCATGAGCTCACATTTTTTCTTTTTCTTGATATCCTTATAAAGTTGGTATCAAGATCATCTGGGCTTCATAAAATGATTTTGAAAGTGTTTCTTCTTTCTCTGTTCTTTAGATCTTATGCTCTTTTGGTGGAAAAGGAAATGGCAACCCACTCCAGTACTCTTGCCTGGAAAATCCCATGGATGGTAGGCTACAGTCCATGGAGTCACAAAGAGTCAGACACGACCGAGTGACTTCACTTTCACTTTCATGCTCCTTTGGTGTGATTTCTTCATTAAGTGTTTAGAAGAATTCATTGCTAAATCAACTGCATCTGGAGATTACATTGATGGAAATTTTTATTTTTCATTCATTTTCTTTAACATTTTGTTACAGAGTCATTCAGAAGTCTTCTTTCTTCAGAAGTTTTACTTGTTTTTGCCTAGAAATTTGTACCTTTTGTTCAGTTTTTCAAATCATGAAATGCATTTCATAAAAATCCTCTTATTATATTTATTGCTATAGTATCTATAATATTTGTATTGATACCCATTTTTCTATCTGTGATATTTTATGTGTTCCTCATTTTCTCTCTTGACTTCTTTTCTTATTTTCTTTTTGGTAAGTCTTGAGAAGATTATGTCAGGTTTATTGGTTTTAAAAATATCAACTCTTATTCATTTTCTCTATAATAATTTTCCTATTTAGTTTATTGTCTTATGCTTATTATTAATATTTTCCTCCATCTTATTTCCTTTAGTACAGACTGCAATTCTAACTTTCTGAAAGGTGCTTTCATCTTTAATTTAAATTTATTAAAACATTTTTGGTATATTTATTTAAAGCTATTAATTTCTTTATAAGAATTGCTATAGCTGAATTTCACAAGTTTTTGTATGCTATATTGCTATTAAATTTAGTTCAGTTTTTTTTAGTTCCATTTTTATTTCTTTTTGACTGATGAATATTTAGTTGAAAGTTTTTAAAAACCTTTTATTGGAATAGAATTGATTTACACTATTGTGTTAGTTTCAGTAAGGTGACTCTATTATGCAAATACATATATCCACTCTTTTTCAGATCCTTTTCCCTTATAAGCCATTACAACTGTGTTGGGTGGAGTTTCCTGTGCTATTTCTCTGGACTGCTAATATCCCTTGAAATTTACCCACGTGGTTACTCTTTCTGTTGCTCTTCATTCCTTAAATAATCTACTGTTTTTCAATAGGATCCTGTTAAGATTTTTAAACTTGTCTTATATTTCAAAAATTACACTATAAGTTATAGTTTTGTCATCTTGCTTGGAGACTATTAAATTTTTGAATTTGTGGCTCATTATTGGTAGCTCAGTGGTAAAAGAATCTGCCTTCAAAGAAGGAGAAACAGGTCCATGAATTTGATCCCTGGGTCCGGAAGGTACCCTAGAAAAGGAAACGGCAACCCTTTCCAATATTTTGCCTGGGAAATCTCATGGACAGAGGAGCCTGGTGGCTTACAGTCCATGGGGTTGCAAAGAGTCGGGCATGACTGAGCAACTAAACCACCACCACTTTTATTCAACAACAGTTTTTAGATACTGGAAGTTAACAACAGAGGTCAGTGATTCTAGAAATAAAGAATGACTTGAGATAAGCCCTGCCTTTGTCCTAGATTATGGCCTAGAGAGATATTATAAGCTATTATGCAGAGAAGAACTTCAAGCATGACCCAGTCATCTCCTCCAGTCAAAAAGCCAGAATTTGAGTGGGTAGCTAGTCTCACAGACACTGAGAATAGATCAATAGAAGTCTTCATCTTTGTTTGGAGACTATCAGAGCATAGAGGTCACTTGGATCTCATTATCATTAAACAGTATTTATTAACTACAATGTCCTTGATGACAGAGAAATTATTTACCACACAGTACAGTCCTAGGTAGGATCAGTCCTAGGTAGTGAAAGTAGAGGAGGAACTGTATGGAACCAACATGATATCAAATATGCTAAGAGCCACCCACTCATTTGCTGCTTCCTTCAGTAGAATTTAAGCTCCAGAAAAGCAAGAACATTTTTCTCTTTATCACTGAAATCTCAGTGCTAGTCATAGGACCCAGTACCAAGTAAATGCTCAATAAACATTTTTAAATGTATAAATAAGTATATGACCTTGGGGGAATTAATCATCCTTCCTAACTGTCATTAAAATATAAATACACATTCAAATTCATAGCCCTGTGCTGAAAATTAAATAAACACTAGACATAATAAAAGGAAATATAATGTAGTTAGTAACAAATATTAATAAGAGTAATAGCTTATATAACAATTTAAATCTAGTGGAAAATCACTGACTATTTTTGAGCAAAAGTATGGTTTCATCTGACCTTAGGAATTTGACTTTGACCTAAATTTATGAATAATGGATAAATATTAAGAAGCTAGTAGGGTCAATAAGAAGGTATTTTAGTAATATATAAGAAAAATGATAATGTCAATCAGAATGGTGATAATATGATTAATACAAAGTACAAAATGTAAAAGATATCATTGTGGGAGTTACTTTGAGAGGTAATTAGATATAGAGAATAAAAATATCTATTTCAGATGTGAGAGAATTAGAGAAATGAAGTATTGTTAAAATCAGCATAGAAATCACATGGCAAACCAGTTATTTGTAGAGGGATCGGGGAAGAGGACATCAAGGGAGACAATTCTGAGTTAAATTTTGAATGCTAAATTTCAATGTTAAGAAATCAAGAATGACAGTTTGGAACTTAGAAATGAAATTTGCATAGAGGTCTTCCCTGGTGACTCAGCAGTAAAGAATGGGCCTGCTAATGCAGGAGACACGAGTTCCATCCCTGAACAGGATGATTCCCTGGAAAAGAAAATGGCAACCCACTCTAGTACACTTGTGTGGGAAATTCAGTGGACAGAGAGGCCTGGTGGGCTTCCATCCATGGGGTTCAAAAGAGTTGGACATGACAGACCAGCTGAGCAACAACAGCAAAAGGATGCTGAAGTCAACAGAATAAAGAATAGTAAATAAATCCATGGGTTTCAGCAGATTGTTTGAGTATGTTTCAAAGATACATAAGAAAAAAATTCTTCAATGAGCTCTGAACGCATGTAGTCTGTTGCCACATCTTATTGGTCACCAGATTTTTGCATACATTTCTTCTGCATGCTTGGATATGTGCCAAGTCGCTTCGGTCGTATCAACTCTTTGTGACCCTGTGGACCATAGCCCGCCAGGTTCCTCTGTCCTTGAGATTCTCCAGTTATGAATACTGGAGTGGGTAGCCATTCCCTTCTCCAGGGGATCTTCCCAATCCAGGGATTGAACCTTGGTCTTCTTCATTGAAGGCAGATTCTTTACCATCTGACCCACCTAGGAAGAATTATATTTCTTCCAATAACTACTAAATGTTTGGCTTTGTCTCTAACACAAATGTTTCAGTTAGCACTCTAGTTTTTTGTCTTGTACATAAATCTTACCTTCCTTAAAGGTCTCAATTCACTTGTTCACTGTCATAGAGGATATACAGGATAGGAAAGAAATGGTTATAAAATCTAATAAACAAACATGTTTTCCAAGTAAATGAAGTTTTGCAATCTATGTGGATAAGTCTGTATTCAAATCCTAAGTTCAGTTCAGATGGTCAGTTGCAACCCCATGGACTGCAGCACCCCAGGCTTCCTGGTTCATCACCAAATCCCGAGGATTACTCAAACTCATGTCCATCAAGTCGGTGGTGCCATCCAACCACCTCATCCTCTGTCATCCCCTTCTCCTCCTGCCTTCAAACTATCCCAGCATCAGGGTCTTTTCAAATGAGTCAGTTCTTTGCATCAAGTGGTCAATGTATTGGAGTTTCAGCTTCAGCATCAGTCCTTCCAATGAATATTCAGTACTGATTTCCTTTAGAGTTTACAGGATGGATCTCCTTGCAGTCCAAGGGACTCCCAAGAGTCTTCTCCAACACCACAGTTCAAAAGCATTGATTCTTCAGCACTCAGCTTTCTTTATGGTCCAACTCTCACATCCATACATGACTACTGGAAAAAGTCCCTGTTGGAGTACCTAAATAGGTCTGCCCAGAGAGTGGTGTATTCTGTACATAAACCAAAACCAGGTTGAAACAGTTGACTGTATTCTCGGGTTATGGATTGTGAATGAGTGACTTTTGAAATGAATTTACAACAGAGTGTTTCTATATGCAGTTTTCTGATTCTGTATTAACCAAGCAGATGGATGACTGGGGTCCAGGGCATTCACTTTTGAGGGAACAGGTATGAAAAGTATCCTCCTCATGAAATGATGGGCTTAATTGTCACCCCCTCTAATGCAGTTGTAATGGCTTAAATCTGTGTTTCTCTCTCTCACTGCCTCCTAACCACAACCATGTTTCATTGATCTTTTTACCTCCAGTGCCTTACTCTGATATGATAAGTAGTATATAATTAGTTATGAATTTAAAAATATTAAATGACTGAACACTAGGTATTTGATTAATGTTTTAAATCTAAATATTTTATTCATGATATATGTATCAGTTTATAAATAATTCTGACCCAAACTGCAGGTTAAAATTATATCATAGACCTTCATGATAAAAAGGATTGTAGTGGTCAGCATTCCAAATCTTCCCACTCAATTTTTTTTAAGCTAAGAAATGAGTTTAGCATGAACACTAACTGTTCCCAAATCCCTTTGGGCCTTTTTTTTCTACGTGTTTAAAATTTCCCTGACACCAGAAAAACAACAGTTGAATGATGACCAGATGGCAGGAGAGCTGTGGTAATTTGGCTGGAAGTAAGATGAGCATTGAGGCATAATGAGCAAATTAGAGATTTTAATCTTTTCTACGGGCAGATCAACCTAATGGGGTGGACAAGAGCACTCAATAACTTTTTATTAAGTTTATTTATTTTCTTTAAAAAACAGTGACTGATTCATTGGTATGATGATTTTGGGGGGATGTGACTGATGCATTAGATGGAAATATTTTTCAGGTATTATCCTCTTAGAGCTACCCAGGGTGAATCCTTCCTAATCTTAGTGTATGAGGGCAGGAATGATATCATTGAGGTGTGTAGCTAAAACCTTGGAAACAATCTTGTACTCTCTATTCAGGAGAGTAAAAGAGGATGAAAATCTGCCAATTGTTCCTTACCTTGTCATCTTTTTAAGGATTATGGGATCAAGGGAGTTTTCATGTCTTGCGACATAATTCTGGTCTTAAAAAATTCTGAAAAGACTCTCTGATGTTAGCAATAATTGCCGCAATCGGGTTTCATAAGAATCGATGGGAAATCTGTCAGCACCTGAGGCTTTTCTTAGGTTTATGGCGTGGATTTGGGGGTCTCTCACTTTTAATGATATCGTCTTGTCCAACTGATTGCCTTAATGGAGGGAGTGAGTTGAAAGTGAGGCCCATCAATTTTCTGTGGGGCATAACATAGAAAAGAAATCTGTTGACTGCATTCAAAAGCATGTTGAAAATATTAAGATCTTAAGTTTCCGTTTCTGAATTGTTGAAATAGTTTAACCTGGAATGCTATTTACTTGTATCTTTAACAGTTAGCTAACATACATACAACTGATGAGAAATATGTTGTATAAATTAATCAATATTTGAGGTAATAGGAATGGGAATTCTATGTAGACTCTAATCTATGTAGATTCTAGGTAGTATTAAAATAGGGCATGTATTTTCAGTTTGATGTGAAATTCTGGAGGTGACAATTTTCTTTTCAATTAAATGAACAATAGAATAAATTATCTTGGTAGGTCTACTTATTTAAACTCTATTCTAAAATACTGCATTCTTTAGCATGTTGAAGCTAGAACCTACTTCTACTTTGTGTTTTATCAAAAAACATGTGTTTTATCAATAAAATACTAATAAGCATGATAATAATACACTACTTAAAACTAATGAATTGCTTGTGGATGAATATACAACTCTAAATTTTCTTTAACATTAGTCTTTCTATGTGTTTACTTCAATGTTTTGCTGCCATGGGAATTTTTTTTTAATCTGGGTTTAGATGTATATATTGATTTAAGAAGTGGAATAGATACCTTATTAAATAGAAAATATCAGTCAAATTTACTGATATATGAATTTGATGAAAGAAGAGGCTATGTTAGAGTCATTTCCTTCTTGTGCCTCAGCACATCATTTTCTGTTCAGAAATTTCCTTTCTTTTAATTATTTAGGTCTGGCAAAATGATGACTGCATAACTGTTATAACACCTAACTTAGGTTGCTGAGAAGATCATGAGACTCCAGACTGGCTGATTATAAAATACCTAACCATACCAAACAATACCAGTAGCATATAAGAAATATGCAATTTGCTGCTTTAAGATTGGAAAGAGAGAGAGAGAGAACTCTTTGCCTGGAATATGACAATCATGTCGTTTACAATTTTTGAGACTCTTCTTGAGGTCTTATGGGCAGAACCTGTCAAAAACAAAGCAGGTAAAGAAAAGGAGGGCTTCCCTGGTGGCTCAGAAAGTAAAGAATCCTCCTGTAATTTGGGAGACCTGCGTTCAGTCCCTGGGTGGGGAAGATCTGCTGAAGGAGGGCATGGTAACTGGTCCCAGTATTCTTGCCTGGAGAATCCCCATGGACAGAAGAGCCTGGCAGACTACAGTCCATGGGGTCACAGAGAGTCGGATATGACTGAGCAACTAAGCACAGAATAGAGTAGAGGAATTTTAAAAAGAGGTGAAAAGGAGGTAAAGTGGACTTGGGTAAACCATCGAGAGAGAGAGAGAGAGAGAGAGAGAGAGAGAGAAATGATAATGGGATGGCTGGTGTCATCTTTTGGATCTCTGGACCACCAATTCACAGAGCCAATTCCAGTCCTTCAGTTTTCCAGTTATATTTACCAACAAATTCCATTTGAATTTAACTTGTTGAGTAGAATTTCTGCCACTTAAAAGAAAAAAGGAGCTCTAATACATTAACATAAAGGTGAAATATGGAAAATAAAGATTAACTTATTAAAAATAACTGCAAATTGTATGTTCTGCTATTTATCTGAATGGCCATAAAGTAGGAAAATAATGACCTCCTGATAGACATAAGTATTCTATTGGAGTTGGTCAAAAGTTTAACTAAATTTTCTCAAACTTCTTTGAAGAAATAGGTTTAGGGGAGTTGCAATCAAATGTCAAAATGGCCTTGAGTTTTAATACTAAAAATCTTATGTTTGAAGGAAAGACAAAAGATAAGAAGTAAGAAGTCATCCAATGGCTATAAATTTCACTCTCCATTTTTCTGCTACTTAGATAAAGTCAAGAAAGGGCAGTATAGCAACCTAGAAAAACATGAGAACTTAATTTAGTGGTAGATGTTACAAATGTATTGTACTGTTTTGATGGCTCCTGGTCATTTATGCACATGCTTTGAAATATTTTGAAATGATTTTAATAGTGAAGATTGAGCAAGTTTGGGACTAGTGAAAGCTGGGAGTAGCAGGCAGCCATCAATATCTATTTGTACTCTTTGATTTGTGTAAGAAGCATTAATCTTTATTTGGCTATTCATTCAACAAATATTTACTAAGTGGTACTTTGTGTCAAGCAGTGGGAATAAGTGAAGAAGGCAGAAGGGTTGCATTTCCTTAATTATCTTGCAAACCAATAAAGAGTACATGTAAACTGGATTATAAATGTTGCATAATATAAGCTATGACTGAGGGCACATTGGAAGATTTAAAATAAAAGTAGCATCTAAAAAAAAAAAAAATAGCATCTAATCCTGATTTAGAAATTCTGGTAAAAGTTTTCCAAGAAATGGCTGCCAAAATTGATTCCTGAAAGATGAATAGAAATTAGAAAGGAATGAAGTCAAGGAAGTAATATAGACAAGGAAGTAATATAAATGAAACATCTATAAAAAAAATCTAGAAGTAAATTTTATGCTTTATACAAAAATTAACTCAAAGTGAATTAGAGGTTTAAATGTAAGTTGTAAACAGGTAACAGAAATAAGCAGAGGAGAAAATATTCAGGCAAAGAATTTCTTAATTTGTCACCATA